>NC_139219.1:96064032-96148040 GCF_055691185.1 Crinia signifera
GGTAGATGGGTGTACCCCACTCACAGTGTCTTTGGGCACGTAGCGTTATCTTTTTAAAGACCCTCTGATTCTTGTCTATTGGACCAGCCTTTTATTCTCCCGGTATGTGTACATAAGAATAATAAAAAATCTATATTTGTGTAAATGTGTATCCTTTGTTCTGATCCTGGGTAGATAACACTTTTCAAGAATACAGAACAGGATTTTCCTTTCTATGGGCGTAGCTCACTCACCAAATGAGAGGTGGGGGTACACCTATAAAGGTTTCTTTTCAGTGTACAGAAACAATAATAACGTGTTCAAATAGGATGGGCGTACCCCACTCACGGTCTTTCTGATGGTATATAAGCCCGTAGCAGTTTCTTTTCCTTACGTCCTCTGTTATTTAGAAGATTTCAGATTTTCTCATCCAATCGAAATATACAAAGTAGAACATATATGCAATGTGTAAAATACCTTCAAGTATTTTTATGAATTACAGATAGTGCATCTGAGAAAAGTGGATATACAGGGAGCGTACCAAAACTCACACTGTATGGTGTTTTTAAAGGTGCATAAAGGTATCTTTTATAAGAAGAACCAAAATCCTTCACCGTGCAGACATAGATGTGCAATATACCCGGGAGCTTTCAGTGTCTTAAAGGAGGTTGGAGGGTTTGCGTACCCGACTTACGGTTAGGTAAGTCTTTAAACTCCCATAGCGTTTTCTTGACCCTGTGTCTTTATGATTCCTCCGCTCAATCCAATATAGAGGTATACCCAGAAAGACAGATAGGATTCGCAATGAGCGGTTCACTTTAAAGAAAAAATTCCCCTCACAAATTGTTTAAAAAAGTGAAAAAAATGTTTATTCTTATTCCAACCACATATCCTCTGTCCCCGTGACAGTAGGACAGACCATAGAGAAAAAGGGGGAGTACAGTACATAGACTACGCAGGGTCACAACAAGTTCAAAAAGAATTCAAGAGAATTCAAAAACATCCAGATAAAAAATACAGCGATAAAAACAGTAAGATAAAAAAATACATATACCCAAAGCAGGGTTGGATAGAAAGGGTGATGGCTGCTCACACTCCACACTGGCTGTCGATGCAATTCGGTGTGTCAAACACCTTTTTCAAGACGTGATCTGTAATTCATAAAAATACTTGAAGGTATTTTACACATTGCATATATGTTCTACTTTGTATATTTCGATTGGATGAGAAAATCCGAAATCTTCTAAATAACCGAGGACGTAAGGAAAAGAAACTGCTACGGGCTTATATACCATCAGAAAGACCGCGAGTGGTGTGCGCCCATCCTATTTGAACATGTTATTATTGTTTCTGTACACTGAAAAGAAACCTTTTATAGGTGTACCCCCACCTCTCATTTGGTGAGTGAGCTACGCCCATAGAACGGAAAATCCTGTTCTGTATTCTTGAAAAGCGTTATCTACCCAGGATCAGAACAAAGGATACACACATTTACACAAATATAGATTTTTTTATTATTCTTATGTACACATACCGGGAGAATAAAAGGCTGGTCCAATAGACAAGAATCAGAGGGCCTTTAAAAAGATAACGCTACGTGCCCATACTCCGCCATAGACACTGTGTGTGGGGTACGCCCATCTACCTCTTCCTTTCCCGTATCCATCTTGAGTTTTCTAAACCATAAGGAACGATATGTAACAGTTGGTTTTCTCTTATTGTTTTTTTCCTCATATTGGGAATACACTGAGTGAACATCCAAGGTGGTGATAAGATCTAGGGAGACGTCGGCATCTGACATCTCTGCCGAAGTCCCTGCGCCTCAGAAGTCCGGAACCCCAATTTCATTGTATTGTATGGTTTTGTAAATTGTTATTGGGTTATAACTGGGATAGTACAGACTCGAGGCCGCAATAGTGCCAGAAGGTGGCCAATTCCTATAATCTTTCTTGTGCATAGAGGAGATCATTTAAATTCCAGCCTGGGTAGCCAGATGGCAGAGATGTTGGCCTGTTTGCCTAAATAGAATGTAATGATATTATCCATATACTAATCCCTGATAGAGCGAGGGGTAGATGACCTCCATAGAACTCTAATAATGGCCTTTCCTGCATTTAGGAGAAAGAGATATGCGCCGGTTAAAGCAGCAGTAAAATGTAAAAGCCAAAACTCCAAACTCAAAACTTGAGCGTGGTGGGAGAATAACATTGTGTGCCGAGTTCAGCAAGGTACCGTGCCCGAAGCATAGCTAGCAAAGCGAGGGGCTGCGGTTGACGTCCTACACTGTGGACATTCGGGTAAAAAAAAACCATGTTGACCTTGCCACCTGTCGACCTAATGACTGTCGACCTAAGTGGTGTCGACAATACGATCCACACCCATCCTTTGGGGCAATACCTCCTAAGATTGACTTGGAGCACTTGATGACAGATGTCCAGAATGGGGAAAGAATTGGGCAAGTCGACCATATGTCCAAAATGCTTCCAATATCAGTTTTACATCTCCAACTTTTTATCGGAGATCCTTGGTTACATGTAGTGTAGGTAGCTAGGAGGCCCATACCAATGAGAACTTAATGACCTGGCATGTGTGTTTTGTTAGGCTTTATTTTTTCCCAATACATCTCTGATACCACACCTTGAAGATCTTGAAGAGTTTAGCGCAGGAGGGGGGGGTTCTCAATAAGTTATCCATACAATGCAAAAATGAAGTATGAACTTGCTTGAGTGGACAGCGCCTCAGGAGGACTGAAAAGAGTGTGGTAATTCGCAAGAAGATGGTAACTCTGAAGGGAAGTGTAGACACCAGATTGCAGGCACAGAAGAAATCTGCTGCCACCCAAAGTTTGAAAGAAGGAGCATAAAGACTCATGGGCAGGTATTCAATGCTGTTTGCGAGTGGTGACAGCGAGCAGGGCTTCCTGTTCGCTGTCACCACTCACCCTGACAGCATTCAACACACCCTCCGCATACGCCAATTCCCCCTCGCTCCGTTTTTTGAGCGAGGGGGAATTGGCGGATGCGGCTCCAGAAGCAGAGAGACTCGCGGCTAAAAACTGCGAGTTTTCTGCAGTAGCCGCGGGTCTCGCTGTTTTGGGGAATTCTCGCCGTCCTGTGACGGCGAGGATTTCTCCAGAAGGTTGAATAGAGCGAGCGGCCGGCGCGGGGGTTAAACAGCGAGGATCGCTGGTTTTCTGGAATCCTCGCTGTTTAACCCCCTCGCCGGCCGCTCGCTGCAGCATTGAATACCCCATATGCTCTTTAGAGGAGAAATTGGTGGAAAATTGTGCTTAGACAGCTCTTAATTTCCTACACAATGCAAGGCCGGGGTGGACATGCTGTGTAAAATATCACCTAGTGATGATAGGGGATGTTACCTTCACTAATGAATAATCTTTCTGTTTCCTTTTCTGAAATTATCAATAATTGGTTATCAATCGGGAGAATTTATAAAAACAATTTCATCCCTATTTTCTATTTTTACATAAACTGATATTCTTATCTTTTATTGTAGTCTTACAAGCGGGGATCCTCATACCTGTCAATACAGGTACCAGCTACTGTAAATGCCAAGTTCCTGTCCTACATGTACCGATTAGTCAGAGCGAGTATTGCGCATTGCCATAGCTTGCTCTTTTCTGCATATTTTAGGTGATGGTAATGTATTGTAACATTTGTCCTGTCCTACTAGGTCTATAGTGTGGATCTGTTCTATTTAAGTTCAATATGAATTACTACTACTATTATTAGAACTACTGAAGGAGGAATGGGTGGAGGAGATTTAAATGGGTAGAGCTGCAGTGGGAAAGCTCCAGGTTGCTTTACCCATTTAATAAATAATGGTATTTGTTAAACGGGTAAAAAGCAGTGTCCTAACCATTTCAGACCTGGTTTTTGGCAGTGTGAACGAGTCTGAAATGGTATTTAAGACCCCACACTTGCCCTCCCCTGGTACCTGGCCCACAACCCCCTCCCCCCACCAGCCCTGCACCCGGGGTATGCAGCACCCTGCTTCGGGTCAGTCACACAGACAGCAGCTCCGACCTGTCTGACTGCCCGTCTGAGCCCCTGTCCAAGGACCACCATCCCCTGGCCGCACACAGTGGCGACAACGAGTCCAGCTCCAGCGAGCAGGTGGCGGCATCAGTACCGGGGATAGAGCCGGGAGGGAGAAGCAGCACTCTGTGCCCAGTTGATCCCTGGGAGGCAGACGGACCCCGCGCAGGCACAATCAGGCGCAGTGGACGACCCACGGGCACAATCGTTGGATTGTGATCATGCCCACATTGTAAGTTTTTTTAACCATCGGTCGTTCCAATCAACCAGAAACAGCCATATTGTTTGAGTTGTAAAACTTTCTACAGTGTGTTGTTTACTAATAAGGTTTTGGAAAGCAGATTTAAATTAAAGGACTTTATAAAGAAACATTTACACTTCCTGATAGAAATCACATCCTTCACTTACAGATGGGATGTATTGGGATCCTGGCACTTGCGATGCCGGGAGTCAAAGGGCCAAAATGAGTGATCTTGTTTGAAATATTGCTTCGTGTGTATGGGGCTTAACCCTTACCTCCCCATCATACTTATGGTTGGGATTCTGGCACCAACATTGTCAAACCATGTTGGGATCATAGCATTGGTATTCCAATGGCCAGCATCCCTAAAGCCAGGATAGATACCACTCCCTATACATATGGAGGAACCCAGATCGCTGTAGTAGATTGCCACAGGCTAATACCACACCCACCCCCCGTACTATCTAATTAGCTGTGACTACAGGAGTTATTGGGGATTTTTTTTCACCAGCCCCAATGGCTTGAATAAATAAAACATAAAAGCCCTGATAACTAGCAGGTTAATGGGTGCCTCAATCTTTTGAATAGCCACAGGTGTTAAAGCATTTTCACCTGTGAACACATTTTACCACTAATTTAATTCCTCCCACAGTCACATTGGGGCAGATGTATTACGCCTGGAGAAGAGATAAACGAGATAAAGTGGAAGGAGATAACACACCAGCCAATCAACTCCCAACTGTCATATTTCAAACACAGCTGATTGGCTGATGCGTTATCTCCTTTCACTTTATCTCTAGTTTATCTCTTCTTCAGGCTTCATACATCTGGCCCACTGGGTGGGGGTAAATTCAATTGTTTATGCATGCCCGATCTGCCGTCTAAAGTGATGAGGCATTGAGCGGTGCAATGTAATTGGTGTTATTTTAAGCATGCCCCAGAAGTGCCAGGTTTAGCCATTCGGGTTAGTTTTTTTTTTTTTTGCAGTTTTCTTCTTGCAAACATAGGGAACTGCAAGATGAAATATCGGCATTGGCAACCTGTGTGCACATACAGCAGCACAATTAAATTGCTGCTGGTGGGTACTCTCTAGTGGAGTGCACCCATTAAACAATTGAATTTCCTGTTGAGGGTGACTTTAGAAGTTTTAAATGGTAATTTCGATGCCCAAACTGAAGACTCAATCGTTTTGCCTGTCCATTCATATCGTACTCAAACAGACAGAGTTTAGCTGTATAAAACGGCCAAACCCGTCTGGACACCTAAAGCAGGACTGTAAATGCCTGACTTGGTGCGCATTTTTTTCCTTGCACCTCAGGAGGCTGCCAGAAAACTGCAATTTAACTGGAACATTATATTTATAACTGGAACATTATATTTATAACCGAATAGAAGTCCTCAGGTGGACCCCATTTTGGGTAGTCCCATAATGTGATCGGTGCTACATTTCTCCAGTTACTTTGTAATCTTGCATAAACTGCAGGTTTTAAAGGTATTTACTAAGGTTAGTGACCTCAATGAGCGCCCAGGACAAATGTAATGAAGTCTCTTCACCAGTAAGAATAGGAAGTTCTAGGATTGGTTCTGCTTTAGTTCATATCCGTTACCCTAACCACTGTACTGTTACAATGGAAATATTTTCTGTTGAAAATAGCTGCATTATGCTTTTACCTACTAGAATTTACGGTTATGTGTTTGAAACTGATTTATACTTCCGCACAGTGGGAAGAAACTGACCATAAACCCATGGAACTACGTCTACATAATTAAATAACATTTACAAAGTGCAATGGAAAGTTTCATCTATTTATGTCCCTTTTGATTTACCATTTTGTGAAAATGTTATGATTGTGTAATTGAAGACTAAACTTGGCAAATCTGTGCGAATATTGTCTAGGAGAAGAATGCCGTGTTTATTGATGGAGAATCTAGTGTCCATAGCTCAGTCTAGTCTATTGTTTATAGTTAATGTTCTTGTACTTTTAGTTGGATATATAGTGCTTTAACGCTGTGGTGGGTTTTTAAGCATTTGGCTGCCAAAAGGGTATATGGTTGACATGCATTGGGCAGGTGGTATTTCATGCCCTACCATCCACAATGGCATGGTGGGAGAATAAAATAGTGTGCAGAGCATAGCAAAGCACCGTGCCCGAAGCATGGCGAGCGCAGCGGGGAACTGATACGGTGTCTGATGAAGGTCAAAAATAGTGAAAAACCCCATGTCGGCCTTTTGACTGTCGATCTAATGCTTGTATCGAGCATTGTAAGCCCATGACGACCCAGTGCATGTTGACCTTAGTGCTGTCGACCCTATAACCCATACCAACCAGAAGGAAGCTGTGCTGTCAGATGCTGATATTAAAATGTAAATAGTGTTCCTGCTAGTCTGTTTCAGCGGGGCGCTGCGCCCTGCCCCTCTGGCAGCGCCCCGCTAATAAAGCCTGGTGCCTGTCCCTGCTGGTGTGCCTGGGGAAGCCCAGCGCCCGTAGATGGCGATGCCCGGTGGTTTCCAGGCACGGGCCGCCCCCTTATGCTGGCAGGCTCCCTGCCCTGCTTAGTTCCTAAAAGGAACACTAGTATATGATCCGATCAATGTTAATGTTGCGTTGCATGTCTACTCTTCACAACCAGCATCCATCATCCCCTCAGGATAGTATTAGATTGAGTTCCAGAAATGTGTAATCTTAAACCACTTTATAAATTCTGATTTCAGTTTTCTCTCTGCAATTTTGCAGTGTGCATTGTTTACCATCTCAGCTTTGAAACTATAAAAATCAATAACTGTTGTTGTGTATTTAATATCTGTACTGGTGTGTACACACGGTGCAGTATGGATTTTTCTGTTTGATTTCTATGCTGCAGGGCCGCGCATTGGGATCCAATTGAAAAATAGACTATATTGAACTGTGTGTATGCCCTATTAGTTTCAAGCAATTTGCTAAAGCATACAAAAATGTCAGTAGTCATATCCTGTAGATTACTAGAAATGATTGGGTATGAATCATTGGATAGACACCACGGAATGTCGACATGGGTTAGGTCAACCGAGTCATTAGGCCGACATCCAAAAGGTCGACGTGGGGTTTTTCACCTTTTTTTTTTTTTTTTGTCCCGAATGTTGACACGGACATTGAAACGTAGCACTGCGTCCCCTCACATGGCTTGCTGGCTCGGTGTCTCGCTACCCTCGGCACACTATTTAATTCTCCCACCACACCCTAGTGGATGGTAGGGCATGAAATGCCACATGTTGGCACATGTAGTTTCCAAAAACTGTGAAAAACCCCATGTCGACCTTTTGACAGTCGACCTTGCCCATGTCGACCTTCACGCATTATTGGTGGTATTTGCAAACATTTGTACTTGTGTGTAGAGCTTGTGCTGACCAAGCCCTTCTGATGTGTCTGCTAGGTATCTGTCATCCTTCCTTACAAATAACTGTAGCCTAAGGAGGATATAGCCCTCATGTGCAGAGGCTGGGTTTTGGCAGCTAATCAATGTGATGTTATCTAGTAGAGGCTGAATGCAGCGCACTTCATAACTTCTAGGTGGAGCTTCAAGCAGTTGAGAGCGCATTGATTACTGACTTAACAGTAAGTGTGGAAGGTTTTATTCCTGGAATCTATCATCTCTCACTACAGTATCATCACCGAGGTAGTGCAGCGATAAGCCTAACCTCACACGGCTGCTGAAAGCCTGTGTTTGGAATTCTCTTTGTGCATTGTTCATAGATGCCTTAATATAATACAAAACAATCTATGTGTTTGGCCCTCTATTTCAACTGACCGTTTATGTGTTGAATAAATCTAGTCCTTTATCTTCTTGCTGGATGTGTGAGGTCATCAGCTGGGAATAAACAATGGAATCCCCCACCCCCCTTGAGTGTAAACCATACTGCATATTTTTTTTGTGTTTTAATGTCAAATGGGTATAAAACCTCTGTTAAATCTGCATGTTGTGTTTAACCTGTGGCTGTTATAATATTATACTTTGTTTATCACTGTATTTAAGTACATTTTTGTTTCTTTCCAGTACTGGATTAATGAATACACGTCATCCATAGGCATTGGGGTCTTCCACTCTGGTATTCAGGTGTATGGTAGAGGTATGTAAGATTCCTTCTTTATTTATCTTGCTCCATTTTACTTACACACTTTATCAGCTGGAAGTAAAAGGCTTTCTAGTGGTTTGTTAAAATCAAAATCTAATTATGAGGTGTAATGTAATCCCATCCACATGGACCGGTATCTAAACACAGTAGGGTCAGCAATAAGCATCCAATTTAGCTATTCAATTGTTTTGCTGTTTGGGCTTGACTGCATTATGGCTGAGTGTGTACCAAATACTAGTTACTGTGACTTCTGCAGATTTCTCCTTGCCACCGCTGATAAAATCATGCAAATGCACCCAAGCAGCTGTCGGGCACAATGCTAATGGGCACACTAAAAGCTATTGACACGTGATAGCTCCATTTGAGCGGGTGCTCCCATAGTAGATTTGTCATGTGATTACTTGGTACCAAGTTCTGAAAATGAATGGTCTGCAGATAGGTATGGGTCATTGGGTCAATGACTGAAGGTAGACAGGGCTTAGGTTGACATGGCTGTACAAATAGGCCCATGACAGAGCAACTCAGTGGTTTTTGTTTGGTCTTTTTAACTATGGGTGTGCCTAAAAGCTCTGGGTTTAGCTATGCAATTCAACTAAACCCATCTAAAGAAGTGGTTAGGGCTCCCATACAATGGACTTTGCACACGTGTTCTGTGCCTCTGTAGTCTGTGAGAAGACATGTCTCCCTTGCAGTTAACATGCATCTAAACAGAGCACAATTTAATTGCTCTGGAAGAAACAAATGGTGGCACCAGTGCGCCTAGTTGGGGGTCTCCAATTTTCAAAGTGTTGAAGATGGTCGCGGGGCATATCCTCCTTAACAAACTGACTCTTTGATCCTCAGAGTGCCTCAAAGACAACAATTTACAAGACTCTGATGGTGCATATCAATGGGTTTCTAAAATGGGTATTAATCACCATTTTTAGAAGCTTGTGTGAAACCAAACCAGATAAAGACCTGGATAACACCATCCAGATTTGGTCAGACAAGATATTACAGTCCAGGTTCCTACACAGTCACATACTCTTCTGTACCACTAATTCATTTCGGCTACCTCACCGTATTTAATCGACCCCTATATCGTTATTAGTGACCACCTCTGTCATCTGTACATGCGACTCAATCCTGACTATAGGGGTTATTTAGACCTTACCGCTTCTCTGCTCGTTTGCAGAGCCCTGTGATCAGATAGCCACCGCCCACTAGAATGACCTCACACCCTGTGCAAGCTTACAAAAATATTGCAGATCTGCGATTAGCTGCAAATACATTCCCGACTCGCTCACCATCAAATTATATTTCCGGTGTGTGCAGTCTGTGCGTAACCCAGGACCTAGTTTCAGTGTTGGGGTCCAAGAGCAATTGCTTAATGATTGTATTTTATTTATTTTTTGCTTTTTCAAGAATTTGCTTATGGTGGTCATCCGTATCCATTCTCTGGAGTCTTTGAAATTTCACCTGGGGATTCCACCGAACTGGGGGACACATTTAAGTTTAAGTAAGTAGAAACTTATGTCATTTTTGGGGGTTTATATTTTAGTGACTTACGTCTGTCTGTCTATATATGTATGTGTGTAGGACATGTAACAGAAGCTCCAAGGTCTTCAAATTCATCCATTCTTTTCTCCTACAAAATGACTGTGTACGGTTTTCTTTTTGCTCCATGGCAGCTGATCCAATCTCTCCTACCATCATACCACGTCTTGCATCCTCCCTACTTCCCTTCATGCTTTTCTTATATATACTTTTTTTAAAAAGATTCATTTAGTATACCATGCGTGCTAAGCTCCTCATTGTGCCGCTTTGGCACTCTTGATTCTTGCTTTGTATTATTGTTTTGTGATTGGATACATCTTGTTATCTTTTTTTTTTTATTATTCATTTTTAGTTTTAAGTAAATTTTTTATTGAGTTTATTACATTTTACAGGTTAAAGTACATTACTTACAATAACCATAAAAATACAAAGATAACAAGTAAAAGAAATGAAATGTATACAGCATCTGTAATAATAGTTCAATAAAGATTCTATGAACAAAAATAAGAGAGCGTGTGTGTACTTAACGCATAGGACATAGCATACAATATAGGAAATATTAGCGGAAAGCATATATTGTCACATAGAAGCCAGCCCAGAGTCATTCCATCTTTCCCATTTGGAGTGATAATGCGAGAGTGTGCCTCTCGTACGAAACGCGTCTCTCATGACCCGACACTTCATTTACTAATGCGCACCAATGTTGAACACTAGGGGCAGAGGCGGCAAACCAATTTCGCGCTATTATAACCTTGGCTAGTGATATCAGGCTCAGAACACATATATATATATATATATATATATATATATATATATATATATATATATATATATATATATATATATATATATATATATATATATATATATATATATATATATTCTATATATATATATATTCTATATATATATATATATATATATATATATATATCTATATATAACGAGTGGGGGAACCCTTTCTGCGCTTGAGAAAGTAGCAGCAGCACCTCTGGGGGGTCCTCTGTTAGGCAAGACCCAGAATAGAAATGGAAGGAAAGGAGGTTTTCCAGAGGGCGCTAGCCAATTTTTAGACAGAAAAGTACCGGTTTTTACCGTTTATTATAAAAATGTACAAAATCCCTTTACAGGGTATTACAAATGCATAAAATTCATATACATAACAAACAATGATAAAATATTGCTTGATACAACAATCGATGTCTGACGTTTATAATTTCACATGAAATGATGTTCAAGTTTGCGAAGAAATAGCCCAACGCGTTTCGTCAGAACCTGACTTCATCAGGGGCAGAAAACATAGGCAGCAGACACTATAAGAATTTTATACCGATAAAGTTTGAAGGTACAATTTCATATAACGGTCCGTTGAATTTCAAAAACTCAGAAAAATGTAACGAATCCCAGCAAGCAATTTAAAGGAATGTTCTCAGCAAGTACATCAACTGATAGGTCTCACTACAGGTGAAATCAGGTAATGATTGGATCTGATCCCAGTATATAGAGCCGCAAGGAGTAGGTAATGGTGACGTAGCACCAGAGTAGGTATGGCTTGGTGTTACCAGCAAATCTAGTAGCAGGAGAGCCCAAAATTATTTCAATAGAAATCTACAGGAAGTGTCCAGCATCAGGGACTCACTCTGGTGATACCCTGATGCTGGACACTTCCTGTAGATTTCTATTGAAATAATTTTGGGCTCTCCTGCTACTAGATTTGCTGGTAACACCAAGCCATACCTACTCTGGTGCTACGTCACCATTACCTACTCCTTGCGGCTCTATATACTGGGATCAGATCCAATCATTACCTGATTTCACCTGTAGTGAGACCTATCAGTTGATGTACTTGCTGAGAACATTCCTTTAAATTGCTTGCTGGGATTCGTTACATTTTTCTGAGTTTTTGAAATTCAACGGACCGTTATATGAAATTGTACCTTCAAACTTTATCGGTATAAAATTCTTATAGTGTCTGCTGCCTATGTTTTCTGCCCCTGATGAAGTCAGGTTCTGACGAAACGCGTTGGGCTATTTCTTCGCAAACTTGAACATCATTTCATGTGAAATTATAAACGTCAGACATCGATTGTTGTATCAAGCAATATTTTATCATTGTTTGTTATGTATATGAATTTTATGCATTTGTAATACCCTGTAAAGGGATTTTGTACATTTTTATAATAAACGGTAAAAACCGGTACTTTTCTGTCTAAAAATTGGCTAGCGCCCTCTGGAAAACCTCCTTTCCTTCCATATCTATATATATATATATATATATATATATATATATATATATATATATATATATATATATATATATATATATATATATATATATATATATATATATATATACTATATATATATATATATATATATATATATATATATATATATATATATATATATATATATATATATATATATATATATATATATATATATATATATATATATATATATATATATATATATATATTCTATATATATATATATTCTATATATATATATATATTCTATATATATATATATTCTATATATATATATTCTATATATATATATATATATATATATTCTATATATATATATTCTATATATATATATATTCTATATATTCTATATATATATATATATTCTATATATATATATATATTCTATATATATTCTATATATATATATTCTATATATATATATATATATTCTATATATATATATATATATATATATATATATATATATATTCTATATATATATATTCTATATATATATATATATATATATTCTATATATATATATATATATTCTATATATATATATATATATATATATATATATTCTATCTATATATATATATATTCTATATATATATATATATATATATATTCTATATATATATATTCTATATATATATATTCTATATATTCTATATATATATATTCTATATATATATATTCTATATATTCTATATATATATATTCTATATATATATATATATTCTATATATTCTATATATATATATATTCTATATATATATATTCTATATATTCTATATATATATATATATATTCTATATATATATATATATATATATATATATATTCTATATATATATATATATATTCTATATATATATATATATATATATACTATATATATATATTCTATATATATTCTATATATATATATATATTCTATATATATATATTCTATATATTCTATATATATATATATATATTCTATATATATATATATTCTATATATATATATATATATATTCTATATATATATATATATTCTATATATATATATATATATATATTCTATATATATATATATATATATATATATATATTCTATATATATATATATATATATATATATATTCTATATATATATATATATATATATATATATATTCTATATATATATATATATATATATATATTCTATATATATATATATATATATATATATATATATATATATATATATATATTCTATATATATATATATATATATATATATATATATATATATATATATATATATATATATATATTATAAATTTACAGGGGAGCAGTATGCAAACATACATAACTGAGGCGAAGAGGATGGGAGCGTCGGTTCTGTAGTCTGAATATTAGACCATACCCTCTCCCAGAAGTCGAGGACCAAGGGGCACAGCCATAGCATATGCCAAAAATCTGCATCACTGGATCTACACCTTGGGCACTCCATATCCTGTCTTAATCCCACTCTATGGGGAACACAGGGGTACAATATACTCTATGCAAGATATAGAACGTTACCTGTTGGTGTTTAACACGGGGAGTGGGAAAACTTAACTGACTCCAATATTTGCATCCACTGACCGTCGTCTATGGGTCCCGAGTCATGCTCCCATTTAATTTTCAGATTAACCAGGACTTGAGGGTTCTTACCTGAATTAAGGCTGACATACAAACTGGAGATCTGTTTACACTGTCCAAAGTTGAGGAAGAGTTCCTTAACTGGAGAATTAGAAATAGTTGGTGCTACACCCACAAATTGAGTCTGCACTGCATGTCTAAGCTGAAAGTATCTAAAAAAGGCTCTGTTGGATACATGAAACTCCACGCTCAGTTGGTGGAAAGACTTAAGGGAATTGTCTGCATAGAGTTAGTAGATTGAAGTAAGCCCCGCCCTAAGCCATATATTGTCATCAGATATGGGCAGCAGTTCCCTGAAGGATGCGTTATACCACAAGGTGTATCCCTATCGATACTCCTCCATTCAAAAAAGGAGTGCAAGTGTCTCCAAACAAGTAAGGTCTGACGTAGCATAGGGGGAAGACCTCCCGTCGACATGCCTGACGACAGAAAGTGCAGTGGAGGCAGTGCAGGGCCCACCCTCTCCACATAAAAGTTTGGAAACGTAGAGTCTCCTCCGTCCCTTGACCCATTCAGAAATATGTACCAGTTCCCCCTCCCCATATAAACGAAGAGATGGTACTCTCAATTCTTGTGAATATTTTCTTAGGGACATATATCAGGGCATGCTGTAAAACGTATAAATATTTGGGTTGCACAGCCATTTTAATTAAATTGATACGCCCAGTTAGTCAAAGGAAGCTTTTTCCAGGTATGAATCTTTTTTTGGATGTCTAGCGTGACTGTTATCAGCTGTTACCCATATTCTAGGGATCACTCCAGATAGTGGGAAAATACTTGACTTATCCCAGTTAATCAGTAGGCCCAAGAAGGCACCAAAGGAGTTCACTGTCTCTAGCAAGGCTTTCAGGGAAGGACCGGCATCATTTAGAAAAGGAACATGTCATTCGCATAAAGTGCTTATAACATCAGGGCAATTAGGTATATCCCTAATCCCAGAGTGACTCTGACCATGCAGGCCAGAGGTTCAATTGCCAAGGCAAAGAGAGCCGGCGAAAGCGGGCATCCCTGCCCAAATCAAACTGGTCTGTGACCTAGCCATTGATAGATAACCTGGCCCGGGGGTTAGAGTACAACAATTGAACCAGCGTATAAAGTTAAGGCCAAAAGCAAACCTACGCATGACCTCCAAGAGATATGGCCACTCGACCGAGTCGAAGGCTTTAGCAGCGTCGAGACACCACCACCGCCCGACCCATCAACATCCCCCCTTTGTATATGGCAGAACAGTCTGCGGAGATTCTGTGTGGTCGATTTACCAGGCATAAAGCCTGATTGGTCGTCACGGATTACAGTGGTAATGACAGAGTTAAGTAATACGGCCAAAATCTTTGCCAGAATCTTTGTCAGTTGATAGTAAAGAGATTAAGCGATAGTACTCAGGAGCAGTAGGATCCTTACCCGGCTTGGGGAGCACTATAATAACCGCCTCCATCATAGATGGGGGCAGAGTACCCGCTTGAAACAGAGCATTGTACAACATAAGTAAATAAGGGATAAAATATTCTTTAAATGCCTGGCGCCTTTATATTGGGAAAGGATGCTATAGCAGCCTCAATCTCCGAATGGGTAATTGGCGCGTCTAGACTAGTTATAAATGTAGATGAGAGGCAGGGTAAAGTGACTCAAGCCATGTATTCGTTTAGCTGGCACGGTGAATATGTGACCCTAGTAGCATACAGATTTGAATACCTGTCCATGTAGTTATTAAAATCTCCTACACAAAGGACTGGCGTACCAGGTGACAGGGAGACAAATGTCATAGCATGTTTAAGTACTTCATTGCTGTAAGGAGGTGGTACATAGACAGCAAGAATGTGGATAAGTGTATGATTAACATATGTTTTCCTCAGGGCCCATCGGCCATATTGGTCGATTTGGCTATGCACCAAATGAAAATTGACAGTCTTTCTAACAAGGATAGAGACCCCCCCCCCCTAGCAGTATTGGAAAAAGTGGAATGGTATAGGAAACCTACCCACGTTTTTTTAAGGGCCAAAGTTTTACTACCCATAAGATGCGTTTCTGAGAGGCAAGCAATATCCACATGTTTTAATCTGGTTGAGAACTAGGGCTCTTTTGATATGCTCATTCATACCACGTACATTCCAGCTGAGCACATTCAGGCCTTTGACCTTCGCAGACATTCCGTATCACATTTGGTATGTATAACACCAGGCCACGGCACCCCAGGCTCTGCGGTGGGCCACCCGCTAAAGTAGTACCCTCCCAATGACCATATGAGCCACAAACCACGATTATCACACACATAGCAGATCAGACGTAGTAAGTAATTGTTGCGTACAGTAAAGTCCCAGAGACCAAAACATAAAAAAAGAATTACAAAATGGTAAAGAAATCCCAGCCTGTATTAAGAAAATAATGCCTCACTCACTACAGGAAAACACAAAACGGAGCTAGGTCCCATTAAAGACCTATTTCTTATAGAACATAATAGTGTTGTCAACATAAGTATGTGTGTGCGTATCCTCGGTCAGACAGCATGGTGTTATGCGGTCTGCCTTAGGAAGGGGAGATATTCCCCGAAACAGTTGCACCAATAAATTGCTTTATTTTCACAAGACCTGGAGTGCAACGCTGGTGATTCGCCTCGAGGGGTTGTTGTCACCTCTGGTATATGTGCATTCTTGCAGAGGCACCCAAGCAATTGACCATTATTATCAGAGTGCTATGTCACAACGGCGGGCAAGCCGGTCCAACCATGCCTCAATCTCACGCGCGGAGTCGAAGAAATGTGTAGTGTCTGCATGTACCACACGCAGATGTGCCGGGAACAGCATGGAATATTGAATCTGCTGGTCCCTTAATTTTTTTCTTAACATTGAGAATTAGAGATCTGGACTTCTGCACATCAAGAGCAAAGTCTGGGTATACAGAGATATTATGGTTATCGAATTGCAGTGGGCCCTGCGTCCGGGCCAGTCTCAGCAGAATATCACGCTCTTTATAATTCAGAAAATGGGCAATAATTGTGCATGCTGGCACCCCCGGAGGCGGCGCTCTCATCGGAAGGCTTTGAGCTCTTTCCACGGAGAACTGAGGGCTGAAGTCCTCACGTTTTGAAAAGCTTAAGAAACCAAGTCTCAAGAAACGGTACTTGTGAGTTATCCGGACGCCCGATTTCAAAATCGGGTCGGATCGGGCACATCGCATCGCATCGCATGCGACCATCGGATGCGATGCGATGCGATGCGATGACCCGATTTTTCCATAGGAATCAATGTTAAAATGGACTGAGTCCATTTTAACATGGAATTCAATGGGAAAAAGGGGTCCTTTTCATACCCCTACTATCCAAGTGGGCATGGAGTTGGATATAAACCTGTGGCGAGCGTAGCAAGCCACCGAGCCCGAAGCGTGGCGAGCGTAGCGAGCCCCGCGAGGGGACACGGAATACCGTACCCTCGCGGGGCTCGCTTCGCTCGCCACGCTTCGGGCTCGGTGGCTCGCTACGCTCGCCACAGGTTTATATCCAACTCCATGCCCACTTGGATAGTAGGGGTATGAAAAGGACCCCTTTTTCCATAGGAATCATTTTAACATTGATTCCTATGGAAAAATCGGGTCATCGCATTCGATGGTCGCATGCGATGCGATGCGATATCGCATCGCATCGTATCTGATTGTATGCCTTAACTTAAGGCATACAATCAAAAAATCGGGCGTCCAGATAACTCACAAGTAGGGATGCCAATCCCGGGGCATTTTTTCAATCCCGGGATCCGGGATTGAAAAATGCTCAATCCCGGGATTCTCGGGATCCCGGGATTGGCATCCCTAATACAGTTCTGCTCCACACATACCCACCCCCACACCGGCCGACCCGCACATTTACTTACATTAGCGGGCGGGTGGGCGGCCGGGAGTGGGTTCGGAGGTGCACGGTGCCTCCAGGCTCGTGCACCTCCTTCTTAGCAGCCAGGCCGCAGGCCGGAAAGAATGTGGGCGGGCAGAGGCAGGCGGGCGACGTGCGGAGGAGACTGGAAGGGGGCATGCACAGCAGAAGGCTGCGCAGCGTGACCTCTACTGTCACGCTACGCATCGCCGCACGCAGGGGTCAGGATTCGGGAGCCGGGCAGCGTCTGAGCTAGTGCTCAGACGCTGCCCGGCATTAGACTGCGCATGCGCAGTCTAATCCCGAAAATCCCGGGATTGGATAATCCAATCCCGGGATTGAAATCCCAGACTTTTTTAGGCCAAATCCCGGGATCCCGCCGATCCCGATCCCGGGATTGGCCACCCTACTCACAAGTACCCAAGAAACTGTTCTGGAGCAGAGCCCTCAACCCTCTCAGGCAGACCAACCAAGCAGACATTATTTCGCCTCAGCCGCCCTTCCATATCCGAGGTCTTGGTTTTGACCATAGCCGTTTGAGCCGATAAATCTGCAACTGTAGTTGGTGACG
Organism: Crinia signifera; assembly: GCF_055691185.1. Classification (NCBI taxonomy): domain Eukaryota; kingdom Metazoa; phylum Chordata; class Amphibia; order Anura; family Myobatrachidae; genus Crinia; species Crinia signifera. The sequence continues at coordinate 96,082,311 of NC_139219.1, forward strand.
TCCTCCAAATCAGAGATCCTATGTTCTGTCTCACCAACTCTCTCACAGAGTTTTTGCATGTCATTTAGGGATATATCGACCTGTACTTGGCCTATTTTATCCATCACTCTCTGCTCAGAGGCTGAAATGGCCGACAGCATCTGTTGAGTTGATTGAGCAGGATCGTCAGTATGAGGTGGAAAGGTAGTTGACTGTGAGCCTCTCGCAAATTTTTCCAGCCTGAAGGCCTGCAGCAGCATGCCCCGTCTTCCCCATGCTGAAAAGTGTGCTGCTGTCGCAGTGTGTAGCTGCAGCAATTATACTAAACAACTGTAGGTGCAGATAAAGCAGGTCAAGCAACCCTAGTGGGGTTATTTAAAAAGGGGGTGCCAAATCAGATAACTGTGGTATGTACCTCACTGAGGAAAGTACAAGTAGTCCAGTACCCCAGTATGCAGAGATGATTATTAGCACACAGGTACAAGGCATACACTGTGTTTTGTGTAAGGAGGGAAGACAGTGGGTGTAGATGACCACAGAACATCTCAGGCACCCTGTATCAGCCCTCCTAAGATGGCGCCCACAGCCAGACATCGCCTCCAGTCACACTCCTCACATATTATCTCTAACCTGGCCGGACAGCTCACAGAATCGCAGGGAGTCTCCTCTGTGCAGGACCTGAACAGCCAGCAGCCACCGCCTCACTCCTGCCGTCCCAGAGCTGCCTTCAACTTGCAGGGGGTTTCCAAGATGGCGCCGGAGCCTGACACCACAAGTCCTCTCTCAGGCCCCAGACAGTCCACTTCCAGGTGCTTAGGTGGTCTCTTCAGCGAGGGATCCGGCCAGCGCTCAGCCACTCCCGCCGCCCCCGCTCCTCCGACTGCACGGAGAATCCCGTACAAGGTCCTCCAAGATGGCGCCCGCACAGCCCAGGGGAGAGGGATGCCAGACAGTCAAGCAAAACCAGACAGCACGAGCCCGCATCTCTGACAGCACTTTGGGCACAGGGGACCTTCCGGAGCAGCGCTGAGTGGGTGAGGAGTCACCCAGGATATATTAAGCAGGGGGGTTTGCGGAGCTCACGCACTCCCATCCTTTCACAGGGTGTGGTATATTTGCCCAACAGTCGGGATTCCGACAGTTATTACTCAGACTTCGGAATCCCGACTGCACAGCGGGGGGAGCGCAATGAAGCCCCTTGCACGCTCGCCACGCTGTGGGCACGGTGGCGAGCTGCGCTCGCCACCTATTTTATTCTCCCTCTATGGGGGTCGTAGACCCCCACGAAGGAGCAGTCGGAGTAATGACTGTCGGAATCCCGACTGTTGGGGAGCCGTCCGGCACCCCTTTCACATGCCCGTCCAAACCACGCCCCCTACATCTTGTTATCTTAATAAACTCATAATGTATAAAAACAATTACATATACCGATAGACGCAGGTCTTTTTCTAGATAATTTGGCTCCCAGTGCGAGGTGGGGGGGGGGGGGGGAGTTGTAGCCACCTTATTAAGTGTACTTGCACACGGAATTCTGGTTGTTGGTAAGGAATGAAAAAGATTGTTGGTAAGGAATGACAAGCCGGGGGAAATTTACTAAAGGAAATTTGTCAAAAAAAAAAATAGGTGTATTTGTATCCAGAAATACACTTATTTTTGACATTTGCTATCCCGTATTCATATTGATGTGCTATCAATACGAATACGAATTGCCGTATTTTCGGGATAGTAAATGTCAAAAATAAGTGTATTTCTGGATACAAATACACCTATTTTTTTTACAAATTTCCTTTAGTAAATTTCCCCCGCCATGTCAACCTTTTGCTTGTATTGACCTTTTGAGCATGTCAGGCATTTGGTGGTGTTCTGTTGACCTAGACCTTGTCTGTCAGCCACCAGGATACCAGCATTTTTCTTATATTCCTTAATGAATATTAACAGATGTGTAGTTTTTCAGATGGATTCATATTGGTGTCACTGATCTTCTAGAACTACAGAGACTCCATAATGATTCTCTGGAAGTAATGTTCCTCTAGCACAAGAGTGGCCAACCTGAGGCTTTACAGCTGTTGTGAAACTACAGGTCCCAGCATGCGCTTCCACAGTTTTGGCGTTTGGGAATGCTGGACCGTCATCGGCATGCTGACATTTGTAGTTTCACAACCGCAGTGCGAGCCACATGTTGGCCAGGCCTGCTCTGGCACAACATATTGTAGTACTTTTAAAGAAGATGTTTTGGGTGTTTCCTCACTTAGGGCGAGATATACTAAGCCTTAAAGTGATCAAATGGAGAGTGATAGGTCACCAACCAATCGGCTCCTACCTGACATTTTTCAAACACCGCCTGTGACATGGCAGACAGGAGCTTATTGGCTGGTGGTTTATCACTCTCCATTTTATAAACATTTCAAGCTTAGTACATCTGGCCCTGAGTTAAGCCAGCGCAAATTCAAATATAGTTAAAAATGACATTAATTTATTTTTAGTGTCAAGGGTTTATCTATTTCATAGTCATTAAAAACATTTGAGTGTTAATTTTCTAAATGGAATACGTTTGGGGGTTTGATGTAGATTGCTGTGATAAAGACACATGGGAGATCAGGCTTCGGGCCGGATTCAGTTAGCCACAGAAGTTGCTGGAATGTATGTTACCTTTCACTAGTTGATTTTTGCTTGCAGCCTACAATATTTAGGCTAGATGTACAGTAAGTGGACACCTCTGTATATCTCTCCCCAGTCCTTGATAAATCTCCCCCTAAGTATGATGCGAGCAGGTGCACTTCTGTTGGATGGCGCTGGAACACAAGCATGATCAGCACACAGATTTGGACTGATCATGAAGGTACACATGATCCTTTTCTAGCAAAGTGTTAACAAGGCAATTAAATATGGAAGCCTTAGCTCTCGTTTACAATAGCTCTAATAACAGTGTTTTCGGATTTACATTTATAATTTTTTTTTTTCACAAAATGAATGTAAAATGTATTGCACTCATGAAGGAACATTCTGCTGGAAATGGGTTTAATTGTGTGGGCACCACATGGTGCTAAGTCTTTGTAGAGTCAGTTCTCACTGTTCTTTGTTCCACTAAATATAAAGCCTTAGTATAATCTGAGCGTGCATGTGGGATAAGAGCTGCTGCAATCCGCACTCATTTTAACAGCTACATATCGCATTTTCCTACATTTATGGAGAATGTGGGACACTTAGTAGCACCCTACATGTATTGATGTGGCAGTCACGTGCCCTGTTCCCTTCACTTGAGGAAGACTTGTAACTCGCTTGTCAGCGACTCACTGCTGTCCGCTATCATTATCACTTTTTGCACAGTGTTTTCTCTCAACGATGACCAGATTTTATTGTCAGATGTAGTTTTATGGATCTGTCTATTTCATACAATGCAGTATGACAACAAATATTTTGTATTTCCTTCCATTGGGGGTTATTTTGGTTCACTCTTTCTGACCAAAACCTTCTTAGGTGGACAAAACCATGTGCACTGCAGGTGGGTCAGATGCTACTTGTGCAGAGAGAATTAGATTTGGGTGGGGTTTTACTTCAAAGTTCCCCCAAATCTATTTTTCTCTGCACATTTTACATCTGCCCCCCCCCCCCCCCCCCTGCAGTGCACATGGGTTTGTCCATCTAAGAAGGATTTTGTCAGAGAGTGAACTAGAATAAAGCCCATAGTGTGTAAATAAAAATTTGACATTTATGATGTGTACACACAGTGCAATTAAATGAGATCTAGTACACAAAGTATGTGCATCACATAATTTTTGAGCTGTGAGATGAGATGCGTGATGGGAGCGCGCATCTCATCGCACCCAGCAATTTTACCGTGTATGGGCACCTTAAGGAACCCTGTTGACCATTAGTGGTTGACCATATATCATTGTTGACCTAGACACTGTAGAACTAATATACCATAACCTCGATGGCCAGCCCCGTGACATTGATATTGAAAGCAGAAATAGACTGTGCAGGCAAGTCTAATTCTGCTTAGATCTGCTAGTTCAAAAGGAAGGGCCATGCAGTAGTGTACCCCCCCTCCCCCTAATAATTTACATAGATGTAATGCACACAGATGTATCCTCAGTATGCCATGCAGCACAAGAAAGTTGGCGCAAGTCAGGCACCAGGTCCCTGTGCACCTTGAACTTGCAATAAGCGCCTATTTCACTCGAATAGCTCCAGCAGAACAGTATACAGATTCAGCCTCTGCCACAGATCTACTTCACATATTCTCACCGGAAAGGTATAGTATAACTCTGACAGTCGGGATTCTGATTGGTCGTTTCTCCGATATTAACATCCCGACTGGCAGGAGCCAGACAGGGTGGAGAGTGCTATTAAACTCCTTGATTCTCCATCTCTGGGGATTGTGGACCGCGACAAGGGAAATTAGTCTGTAAGTCAAGATTCCGATGTCTGAGACACGACCTTTGGAATCCGGACTGTCAGCGAGTCACCTGGCACTCCCCGAATGGGGTTCTCCAAGTAAAGTTATTTGGCGTGACTGTGGCAAACGTGTATGAGGACAAATCTATAAGTGCAGGGGTCTTGCAGTCTTGTGGGTTCTGCACTGTAACTATCCACGTTTTGAGAATTTTGTTATGTTACTAAACCTGCACAATTAATGTTCCTTGAAGATTGAGTTGATGCAGAGCGTCTTGTGCGTAATATGTTGGGTAGTAACTCTCTTTATGTATTTCGAGCCGAGCCCTTTTCCTTTTTTGTATTCTTCCTTTCCTTCCTTATGTTACACCCCCCCCCCCCCCCCTCCTGTCAATAGTCAACTAGGATGCTATTGTTTGTGTTATTGATTGCCTTGTTCATATTTCTTTGTATCCTGCTATGTTCTTTTTAGTTTGAACTGTAATTTTGGTGCACTTTAAGTTGCTCTGTGTATGCATTTCATAAGGTGCTGTGGACCATTGTGGCAACTGGGGATTAATAATTGCTGAAGCCGACTGTTGTTGTTTTTTTTCCCCTCTATAAGGTTGAATGCTTTTCAAGATCAAGTAACTGTAACGTGCTATGATATTGAAGAATTTTATGTGTCTGACAATGATCCTATTACTTTTAAAAATATAAACTAGTACATGTATAGCCCTATACACACTGCGCAAGATAGGGCCCTTGTGAGCGATATCTTTTTCAATCTTGTCTAGTGTGTACACTCAATATTATTACCAATGTGCATCCTTAACATTATTTGATGTCTTCTAAACATGCAGGTCAATTTGGCTATATAGTCAAATGACCCGCATGTTCAGCAGGTCCCAGTGAAATCACTGAACGATATGGACTACCGATATCGTTCAGTGTGTATGCACAATGTCTTATGATGTTCCATAATTCTAACCAGGTGTCCACAGAAATGTGGGACTTTTCTGTAATTACAGCAATACTGAAAGCCTGGTCCTTGTAGCTGTATACTTGAGTGCGTGCAATTTCCATATGAAATGTTGTTGTTTGAGCACTTGTCACACTCACAGTCATGTGTGCGCTGAATCCAGAACCATTTGACATTGGTGAAGCCCCTCATGACCAATATATATGTGCATTTCTAATAACATGAGGCATTGGTTCCTGCAATCAGAATATTACATGTAGCACAACATTGCTGCCTCCAATGGGAGCGCGTTAATGATTAAATTGGCCCTGAACCTGATTGATTTTAGAATCTGGCTTTATTCCCTACAAAGCACTCTAGTAATAGAGCTTTTTTTCCCCCATTTCCTCTAATGATTTGTTTCCTGCTTCTTAGGGAAGCAATCGCATTGGGGAGCACTGATTTCACAGAGAATGACATAGAGAAAATTGTGGAAGAGCTCGGGAAGGAGTACAAAGGGAATGCCTATCATCTCATGCACAAAAACTGCAACCACTTTTCCTCAGCTTTATCAGAGGTAAGTTATTCACTCTCATTTGCTTATTTTATTGTTGTCTTAAAGAATGGCTGTTCCCTAATGTATTTGGTGTTTGCAGATAGAAATCCACCAAATATCATTCCGCAGAAAGATAAAGGCCCCCATTCTGGCATTTATTCTAGCTTGTAAAACAGCCATTTCTGAACCCGATCATACAGTAAAGGTCTAGAATAGGGTTTGTCTGAATCTGGCATGGGTTTCTTATAAGATGACATGCGGGTATATAGGTATGAATTGTTTTGTATTCTCTTTATAATGGGGTGATATCATAATGTGTTCTGAAGCAAAGTAGGGTGATATCATTTCATGCCATTTCAATTAACTACTCACCCTAGTAACATTACCCTAAAAGGGCAGACAGGATGGGCCAAGTGGTTCTTATCTGCTGGTAAATTCTATTTCCACATTGCTAATGACATTTTCACTTTAAACAGTAGATGGCAGTATTACACTACATTGAATGTGCTCTGTAATGCAGTTTAAATATAATATTCAGAAATTGGTATACATCTATTACAAAGACTATCTATGCAGCATGACAAGTGCAATATACCGAAGATTATACAAATATTCACTTATTTTCAACTTAGAATTGCAAACGTTTGTTCCTTAACACTTCTACACGGTGAGATTTCCACTATTTTTTTTTAATATTTTTTTCTAGATTTTTGCTTACAGAAGCAAAATCGAATTGAAATCAAATGCACATTGAATGCTTTTAGCGGCATTCGATGCAGATTTGATCCTGATGCATGTTCAGGTTTAGTGGAAATCAAAAAGATAAATAGTCTTGCCAGGCAGGACTATATAGTAGAAATCGAATGCTAGATTGAATCGAATCTAATTCCACATCGAACAGTGTGTACCCACTATATGGATCAAACTATATTGTCTTAACTTCAATAGTACTTTGGAGTAGCAAACATCCCTTATTTGTTGCATTTGGCTGACAAAACTCAGTCTTATAACATCGAAGGGCCTGATTCAGAGATGTATGCAGTGCTGAGATTTGCGCGGTTCAGTGATCTTTGACTGAATGCGTCACAGTGGTGTGCACTCACTCTGAGGATTTATTTGCATTTATTTATTTGCAAGATGACATCATTATTGGATAATGCTTCACACTCGCTCAAAAACATTTTGACGGATCTGTGTAGCACTTTCAGTGATAGGTTGCTTCACCCTCGATGCTCAACGGAGAGATATCGCAGATCGTTCCTTCCGGCTGCAATTAGAATGTACAACTGTCATGTTCTGAAGAAGACCTGCATGTTCCTAGATTCTTGAGTTATATTGAGACCTGCATGTTCCTAGATTCTTGAGTTATATTGTTTGGATCTTATTATGTGTTTTCTTATTATTATGCTATTACTCTTATCTGTACTTGAACCTTGCTGTAACGATTGAAAATTTCTCCTTTGTGAGACGAATAAAGGAATTCTATTCTATTCATAATGACAGACGAAGACTTCTTTCTTTTTTTTTTTTTTTGTTTCGGGGAGTAGTGGCAAAAATACAGTTGTGTAGTTTGAGATGTGCCCCATATGCATATGCTTGGATTTACAGCAGTTATAGGTGCACACTTTAACCAGACATTTCAAACTGGAGTCATATGAATCTCCGAGTATGCATTTCTGCCTAAACACGCATTGTGTCGGCAGAATAATACCATTTATATTCTTCAGTTGCTAGGGGAGAGATGTTTGAATTACCATAGCATTGCCTTGTAATGCATGTGCTCTGCTACAGAGCATACACTGCACAAAAACACAGGATCTGTCCACAGAACTGACTAAAGGGTGTACACACGGTGTGATGCACTTTCTATTCAATCCAAATCAGGATCAAATTGCATGGCGCTGTGTACACATTGGATTTAGACTATATAGTACAGATCTGTACTATATAGACTTGCCTACACAGTCTACGTTTCTATTTTATGTTGATGCCGCTCCTCAGGATCGAATCAAAATCTAATGCATTTGATTTTCTTTTATTTCATTTTTTTTTTATATAAACAAAATCAAATAGAAAAATAGACAACAATCAAACCGTGTGTACACCCTACAACATGCAGCTCTTTATCAGGCCTTTATTGTGCAGTGGGTTTATCCAGGCCTCCTTTTAACCAGAATGTTTCCGTTGATTTGCAGATCCTCTGCGGGAAGGAGATCCCACGTTGGGTGAACCGGTTAGCCTACTTTAGTTCCTGTGTACCTTTTCTCCAAAGCTGTTTACCTAGGGAATGGTTGACGCCTGCTGCCCTACAGTCCAGCGTAAGCCAGGAGTTGCAAGAAGAGCTGGAAGAAGCTGAAGATGCAGCTGCTACAGCCTCTTGCTCCACAACAGCAATGCCCAGACCTGGGCGACACACCAAGCTATAAAAAAATATTTATGGAGGAACTTCAATTAAATGCATTTCTTTTCAAATAAGTGTTTAGGTTTGATGTCCAGCAACTGACACACTTCTGTCCAGCGGTGGATCTATTTTCCACATCGTTACATGGGAGCTCACATTCTATTCAAGTATTTTAAGCTCAGGATCATGGTTGTATTCGGAAGAATCCACATGATGGTATGATGCAGTTAGTTGTGCACTCACAGCTAGCCACCACTGCTAATTACTTACTAAATACGGCTTGTATACATTTCTAAATTATCCCTGTTATTACTGTTTTCTCTCCTCCCTGATTTACAAAGTCTGTTCCTTGCCTGCTACTGACAATGAAGGAACTATTGCTCCCTTTATCACCAGACTGAATGGTAAGGTCCTTTACCTCAACTGTGCAATCCAGTAGCACCTATATGCAGCACATACTCCTCAGGAGTGGTTTCATGTTTTTCATACATATTGTGGGAGGTTCTTGGGTTTTTCCTTGGTGCACGAAGACTTTGTCATCAGTACCTGTAACTCACTTGACTGGGAAATTACATGCTGCACTTCAGTTGTTTACATTCTTTATAGCCACTGACCACCTATGTATTAATACAATGTAATCCTTTGGTTTCCCAACTGACAAAAATGGAAGCCATCCTGTGTAAACTAATTGTACTGTACCTGAATGAAGATGTTGAATTGAGACCCCACCAGCTTTATCAAATATTTTATGTCTTCATATGGTTCGTAGGGTGATATATAGGGACCTTTTCATCTATTGAAGGAGCTGCTGTAGTATATATGTTTGCACAAGCAGATGGTCTTATTCCGCCTTGTGGTATAGGGCCACTAGTGATCTTTGGCTCATGCCTCTGGCTTAGTAACATCACAGTTTAGGCGCTTGAATGCAAATCATGTCGTCACCGTGTCTCTGCTTTTCAGGTGTTCAAGTTATTTCATGACCTGACAAGATGCTCTTTACGTACAAATGGTTCAGTGACATCTACCAACAAGTACTGTTCTCTTTCTATTAGATCAGGGATTTTGCATGGCATTTTATACCAAGGTCTTGCTAAATGATGTTTCTAATGTATTTTTATTTTTTTTTTCTAATGATTTGTGTAGTTTTACCGGTGTAGCCGATATGCACACAGACTGTAACCCACTACAGTTCCCTCATGCACAAAAGTGGGTGTCTGTTATAGTATTATCCCGCCATAACCCTCTTCAGGCTTTTCACTCATTTAGCTTTGCTATAATCAAGTCTCTGCCATTGTGTTACAAACCGGGATCACACAATTCATATGAAATACTTATAAGTGCATTGAGAAGTAGATTGGTGCATTGAGAAGTAGATTGGAATTGCCCAATTTGTATCCCCCCTCCTCCCCCCCCTTTTTTTAAGATTTCACTTTTAGAGGAGATCTATGAACGTCCATACGATTTGTAAGTAAATTGGGAAAATGTTATTCTGGGTTCCTCTGTTCCTGCTTCTTCTAAAACAATTTCTTTGCAAAACATAGAAACTGCTTTCTTATTATGCGTGTTGTATTAGCATTGTAAGCGGAAGCTGTTTAGTTACATGACACCGCCCAATTTCATGATGTGTTCACAATTGGTAATAACATGCACGGTTTTTTTTCTCTTCCCCATGCCAGATGCATTTATGTATTTCAAGTCATTGACTCCAATTTTCCAATTATTGCCATAAAATATATGAATGCACAGAACGTATACTTGTGTGAAAGAATAGGGATGTGTATTTAATTTTGGCATATTTCTCATATAGTCTTGTATTCAGCACAGAAAACTATAGTCCAATGTGTGGAAAAACCACTTTGGCAGTCGCAAATTTGCGCTTTGTTTGATAAGACATCAGGGGCCAAATGTAATAGGGTGAGAGTTTCAGAAAGTGAGAGATTTTGGGAGAGTTTTCCCATGTTTTTTAAAGCAGCAATCAATTACACTGCAAAACCAGGTTGTTTTTGCCATGTAATTGATTGCTGCTTTAAAAAACATGGGAAAACTCTCCCAAAATCTCTCACTTTTTGAAACTCTCACCCTATTACATTTGGCCCCATGTGTTTGTGCAGTTTACAAAAAGTCTGGATACACATCTGATTTATCTGAGATCTGTCCTCCCCACTAGCAGGTGGTGCGTTCTTCAGGTTTTACACTGATTGTATGGGGGAAGTTGTTAGAAAACTATCAGTGTAGTCAGAGTTAGTCCTGGGGAAGTATCTGTGTTCTCCTTATTTGTCATTGCAGGAAAGTTTTGGTAGAAAGGACATTAAACCGATAGCAGAACTACAGCTACTGCATGGGGAGATAACTTTGTCAACTTTATGCATGTCGACCCAATGGTATGGCCATCGGTGGGTTATCAATCTATTGTACCATTGATGGCTAACCTCAATGGTATGAAACCATTTGCAAGAGATCCATCAAGGGTTTCCCCTGCTTTAGTGAGCAATGAGTTGCAGGCCAATTAGAGCCCTGGGTGGTGCCGACACCTTGGAGAGGAAATACTTTTTTTCGGTAGCTCCGAACCATCAATGGCAGGAAGCCATCTGTTCCCTCAGCAATGGTAGCAGTAACCATCCTAATTGACAGTCAATAGGTCAACCACTATTTGTTGTCATTGACAATAGGTCGACAGATGCATAAGGCTGACAGGGTAATGGTCGTCACATGAAAGGTTTGCATGAGATTTCAATTTCATACTTTACCATTCCCAGTCATAGCCCAAATGCATGGTGAAGTGTGCCTAATGCATTGGTAGCACAGCAAGGCACCTGGCAGAAGCATGGAGAGCAAAAGTGAAATGCTCATGTTGACCTTTTCATATGTCAACAGTTTTTTTTTTTTTTTTTTTTTTTTACATTTTGATGGTGGTCCCCTTTTCCCATGTCAACAATGTGCATGACGATCTTTTGGGGTGAACCTAGTCAACCCCATGATCTATATTATGCATATGATCCTACCTCTCACTAAAGGGTCTGAAATGTGCTGGGTCACCCCATCAAGTCCTTTTCTCAGGTCCCGATGTATGCTCTGAAGAGCCAAGCGGTGGCCTCTCCACAAATGTTCTTCCCCTGATTTATACCTATGACAGGTTAAGTTTATGAGCTTGTGTCCAATTCTTAATATAGCTCAAATCCGTTTATTGCCATATGACTAAAATATATGAACACTGGAGTGATCAAGGTGCAAATGTAGGAGGAGCGACTCCAAGATATCCCAAGAATTTGTTCAACCAAAAAACAAGTAAATATGCAATACAAAAAAAGGTTTTAGGATATATCCAGAGCGCTGTCTGTAACTTTTTGAAGGAAAGGGATTCTTCTCTCTCCTCCAATTCTTGCCAAATGGATTATGGGGAAAGAAGAGAAGAATTAAATGTGTAGGATTGTCACCTTTATCTAACTAAAACGTTTCAAAGAGAGAATAGATTTGGATTTCACATGATGTACCACACTCACAATAAAAATCAGAAAAACAGAGTAAGTGATAAATGAACGTTTTAAACTTTGTACACCACCTGGTGGACCTTGCGAAGGCGCCCAACACCAAATTCTTCTCTTTTTTTACCCATAATCCTTTTGGCGAGAATTGGAGAAGAGAGAAGAATCCCTTTCCTTCAAAAAGTTAGACAGCGCTCTGGATAGATCCTTTTGTTGTATTGTTTATTGCCATACGATCGCAGCATAGCCTGAACAGAGAGATAGTGAATGTACACAATATTTATTGTTATCTGCATTATAAAGATGTGCAGATCGCTTATATTGCGATCTGCACATCTATTGGAATCTTTCTGGTAATTATAGTTTACTAACGTGAGACCATAAATTGCTACATGGAGTGCAGGGTCAAAGCTTGCTTTTAATGACTTCTGTTCTCTTGTCTTTTCTGGGATAAAATGTTTGGGATACGGTCATTCGATCTACACCAACTAGGTTGACAGGCAGCAAGGTCAACATGGGTTTCGGTTGACATGTGTCTGTCTAGATCGACAGGTCATTAGGTCGATATGGGCTAGGTTGACATGAGGTTTTTCACTTTTTTGAGCTGACGTGTGCCGACAGGCAATATTTCATTATGAAATCTAAGAGGCGTTAACCTTCAATGACTGAATACAGCGCTGCCATCTTCCATTACATTTATTGTATCTTCCGCAGTCCACATTGGCTGCATGGGGTCTCTGACACTTACACTAATATGGTTTTGGATTATGTTGATCATTGCCTTTAACTGTTTTCTGTGACCTGCTCAGCCATGGCCTTCTCTTCTAAATTGAGTATTTGGATTCGTCTGTTTGATCAACCTGGTCACTTCTAGTTGGTAACCAGACATATGTAGCACCGATTTATTCCATACGTGTATTATCCTTCCCAAGCACAAGCCAGTGCACCAGTATGTGTGTGTATATACATACATACAACACAGCTTTAGCCTTTATATTCAAGTGTGTGTTTACTTTCTCTATCTTCTGCACATGAACAATTTACAAATGTGAGAGGTTTACCCCAATGTGGCAGATCTTTTATTACTTTTTGGTATCTAAACCTTGATTGGAGGAAATCAGAACCTTGGATTATTATATCTGAGGTTGCTTAGTTGGATGGGTTGAAAAAATCGGCCAAGCTGGGCTAGAAATGTGCATGTTTAGTAAATCACATCCCGTTGGGCCTTAATTCAATGTTTTGTAAAAGTGCAAAAAAAGAAGGAAAAACTGTATTGCACTGCATGTGGGGCACATTTAACCCTTTCAGGTCCAACGTCTAGTCAGGCTCAGTAGCCCTAGTGCTAGCAGCAGAGCCAATGGTGAGCCACTTCAACATCGTTCAGCATTCAATAAAGACCATTTTTTAATAAATAAAAAAAAATATTTACAATTAATTTAAAAAAAAATGGACTGTAAAGGGTTAAGATGTGCAGAGATTTATGGGTGGGAATAGCATGTTCTAGCTTAAGGTTACATTTCAGTGTATAGATATAGCTGCCCATAAATATTGTACATTTGCAACCCTTGTATTTTAACATGCTTGCAAATTGCACCTTTCCCCCCACTGCTACAGAACTGAGTAAGAACCCTGGTGTGTTCTATGAGAAATATGGTGTATAGAATGTTGCTCCACTTGTAGAGTTATGTTCCCAGTGTCATTGGATTGATCTTACCAATATCTTTGAGAATGTTAGGCTTGGGAACGTAGGACCAGCTTCCTAGTGCTACCATGCTATTTATGGGGGAGAACTGTTTTTTTGTGATTTCTGCAAATAGAATCTTGCATTTTAACTAAACAGTTGTAAATGGGGCCCTTGTAGAATAGAGTACTTTATTAAAGCCATCTTTTATTGTGTGACTGATATACTTAGATGACAGATGGTTCCATTTTATGGCTGAGCAGTTGGGAATTCATAATCTGCAGGTTCAAGGTTTTTTTTACATGCTTTCCAATAACCAATCAGGTTAAAAGAACTTTTAACATTATTATTATTATTATTATTATTATTATTATTATTATTATTTTTATTTTTTTGCTAACCTGTTTGAGTTTTGGAAAATGCACACATCAAAAATGTGTCCCTCTTAAGATTCTGCTTTTTAAATGATCTAATACTTTTCTTAATAGGGGATGATTTAGTTAGGTGCAAATTACTTGCAGCCACAAGTAAGTGTGGCTATATGCCGCATTTACGCTACCATATTGGTGCATACAAATATCCAGTTGTGGTTGAGATTGACCGCGAAGGGGGCAACATGCAGTCAGTTTGGCGTTTCCATGCCATCACTTCTAATTGCATTGACCCCATAACTTCTGTCTGATGCTATCATAATGTTGTCAGAAACTAACAATTATGGGGTGGGTTTTTTAAGGCTTTGATATATGCTCCTCAGGTGACACCCCCGCCTCCCACTACAGCAGGTCAGCTTTAAGGGTTAGATCAATCTTTCACTTGATGTTCTATTGTTTAGTCCTGATTGCCACTAAGAACATTTGCATCTAAATGTTGAAACCCTGCCTTGAACATTTTGTTCCTGCTGCTGATTTTCTGGGGTTAAACTTGCAGGTATAACTGCATTATAACCTCTTGACAATCAATGTTTTCTGTTGTAATGACCGTGTAAGTTATTTTAGTTTAATGTTTTTGCCTAAATATTTGTAGGGGTTTTGGGGAGGTTTTTTGTATGTTTTTTCTTTTTGTGTGACCATCCTGTTAGCTTTATAGTTATGTTTTGGTTTCCAGGCTTTATTTGTCCTAATGTATATTTTAATTTGTCACGTAACGTCTTTGGGGGTCAATCCTATTGTGTGCAGAGGATGCGATGTGTTAATGCTGGCAACAGCACCTGAACTTGCAGGCTGATATCAGTCCGGCTTCATGACTAGGGACAGCAAACACTATTGTATGAACCACCACCATGAATCGCACCCACAAGATCAGCACAGCTAATTGGATTGACCCCTTAATGTTGGATTTCTGTACTTTGGAAAAGTGAAGTATATATTTTTGTTCTGGACTAAGCATTGTGTTTCTGCTAGTTTCATAATGATGAATGTCTTTGGGTGCTGCCTAAGTAACTGCAAGTTTCTTTAGGCAGAAACGATGTGGTGCAATATGAGTTAGAGGTTTATGCTTGCTACTTAGACAATCGGATGTATCAAGGTCTCCTAGTCTCAACTATTTGTTTTTGCTTTTGCTAAGTTATGGAAGTCCAAATAATTGCAGTATTATTCTCCTCTAACAAGACGATGAAGTGTTAAGCTGCGTACACATTAGATGACTTTGTTATTCCACTACTTACCTTGAACTCCTGTGGGAAAAAAAAGTGTATACACACTGTGCAATCTTGCAAAATATACTGTATAGTCAGTGGCCACATCCAGGAGTATGCTGTCAGTATCCATATAGATACAGATCTTCCGGCATGTTCAAAATATCAGAAGAAGCTACACACAACCAGCAGGAATGTGCATCGGCATCGTCATAGTATGTATGTACACACTGGATGGTGTAAATTATTTGTTCAGAACCCATCGTTATCATTCACAAAGTCTTCTGTGTATGCAGCAGCGCCTATAGGTATTTATAGCCTGCCCTTAAATATGTTGGCTTAGCCTGATGCAAACTTATTTGAGGACTTTATTTGTGTTCTTCTATAAATCAGTGGTTTCCAACCTCAGTTCACATTTTCCATGTCACCCAGCTGGTGCACAGGTGAACTCATTATTCACTGACTTTTATTTTAAAAGATCCACAGAGCATGGGAACCACTGTTCTAAATCGTACAGTACTAGGTGCAAAATTTAACATGATGATATTGTTATCGCTACTTTAGAAATGCCTATCCGCACTCGTCCTCATCCGCACATGGCAGAATCTGATTGGCTGGATCACCACTATATATTCATAACAAGTGATAAGAATATCACTCCTTGTTGAATCTTTCCCTAGGTGACAGAAAATACACTGCCGTAACTTGTCATTTCCTATGCTGCAGCAGGTTTATAATTGTTAAATTTTTAGTCGAATACTGACACCATTTAATGTAACCTATTTTTCATAGTCCTATCCAATTACTTATGAATTATTCTTTTTCACTATACTGTGAGAGACATATTGGTATTTTGCATTATACTGTCATTAAAAGTGATCTGATAGACTGCATGTGCTGTTCAGATTTCTACATTTATATTTCAGTGTGCCGATGAATTGTTTTATGTTTGGCAGTTGAAATGTTTTCAACAAACAGGCCTTAGTGATGGGAAAAAGCTATGTTTACAAGTCATCTGTATTCTGTGATACACTAGGGGGCAGATTCAGCTAGCTGCAGGGTTATATGTCGCTACACTGAGGAGTAAGAACCAGATGGTGCACTTGGCGTAGATCTTTCCCGCAGCCTCAGGAAATGCGGGGAAAAACCTGCATTAAATGCGCCCTCTGAGACTAAACATGCAGGGCAACTTAGTCTGGGCATTTCAACCACAACCTATGGAGTTAATACGCAGTAGCCATGGGGTTACTGCACAATAAGTGAATAGCTCTGCATGATTACTGTAGCTAATTGAATCCGTCCCCAGGAATCATCTAGGTCCGACCTCTACAATATAAGGTTGCAGTTTCTTTTATGTTTAACTGACACATGGTGATTAAACCATAAGGATATTATTACGCGTTTACAATGTTTTAGTTACTTTTATTTCACATCTATTGAGCTTTTCTATTTTTTATTTTTTTCCAAGTCACAGCTTTACCCCGTTAGCCCTTTTTATGGTTTTCTTTCAATTTAACAAATAACTTTTTTGATAATATGGTGCGTATACTGCCCTTAACTGGCTTTTTTTCCACCAGAAGAGAAAATAAAACTGTATTTTTTTAAATAAATGTGTTGGTTAAATAAATGCATTTAAATAAAATTTACTTAAGTCTTTGTCTTTCTTTCATCCAGTTTGGTGAATTCTACAGTATAGCGAAGTGGTTTTTATTATTATTTTATTTATAAGGCGCCACAAGTGTTTTGCAGCGCCGTACAAAGGAGCAGTACAGGGAGACAAAACTTGGCATTACATTGAATAAATAAAAATAGAGTACAGATACAAATATTGTGATGTCTTCCATGCATGTTTTCACATTGTAGTTATAATCCATATAAGTATAATTGTACAGTATCTCCACTTTCTTGAGGCACTAATCTGGTAAAGGATGCAGAAAATGATCTGCTGCTTTTACTGTTCCAATGAGCACAGTGGCCTCTATAATCTGTAAATAGAAGACGTTTGGGACCACAAGGACTCTTCCAAGAGCTGGCTGGCCATCTAAACTGAGCCATTGGGGGGGAAAGGGCCCTAGTCAGGGAGGATACCAAGAACCCGATAGTCACTCTTTCAGAACTACGGCATTCCTCTGTGACGCCAGCCGCCTTCCCCCGGCAGGCATCTGCCCACCCGCGTACCCATTTGAATGCCCAGCATTTTCATGGAGACACCGATAAAATGCTGCTTGTTCCCATGGTCCAGCGACTTCTTGGCCCTCCCCACAAGGAATGGCCAGGCGAGTATGTAACTCGCCAAAGCTGTTTGTTGCTGGGTCTGCAAATGCAGGTGTACACATACACTGCTGAATTATGGCCATTGTTTCCAGAGGCATTTTGGTACTTGTTTCCTAGCACGGCCACAATCTTATGGATCGCGTACCTTTAAGTTAAGGTACACGATCCATACGATGGACCCGATTTCCTTTGAAATCAGGTCCATTTTGCCGGCTAGGAAACAATATCGGGGGCATCGCGTCGGTCGGGACCATTAACATTGGTCCCGACGCGATGCCCCCGATATTTCCATAGGCTTCAATGTTAAAAAATATTTTAACATTGAAATCGTGTCGGGAAAGGTAAAATATCGGGGGCATCGCGTCGGTCGGGACCATTAACATTGGTCACGACGCGATGCCCCCGATTTTTCCATAGGCTTCAATGTTAAAATATTTTTTAACATTGAAATCGTGAAAAAATGTGAAAAATGTTAAATGGGCCAATATGACCCATTTCACATTATAGATGTCCCCGTCGTCACCCCACGATAGACGCCAACCCGAAGCGTGGCGAGCGCAGCGAGCCCGCGAGGGGCGGCGGTGCGCGTCCTCCGACCTTTTCATTCCCCTACTATCCACGTCGGCGTGGAGTTGAGAATAGAATAGTGTGGCGAGCGCAGCGAGCCACCGAGCCCGAAGCGTGCCCCGCGAGGGGACGCGTATAACTTCACAGGTATACGCGTCCCCTCGCGGGGCGCGCTGCGCTCGCCACGCTTCGGGCTCGGTGGCTCGCTGCGCTCGCCACACTATTCTATTCTCAACTCCACGCCGACGTGGATAGTAGGGGAATGAAAAGGTTGGAGGACGCGCACCGCCGCCCCTCGCGGGCTCGCCACGCTTCGGGATGGCGTCTATCGTGGGGTGGGGTGTACGCCGTGAAATTTGGGGGGGTTGGGAATATTTTACATTGAATCCAATGTAAAATCGGGTCCCAGGGACCCGATTTACATTTCATTCAATAAAAAAATTGGGTCGAAGGTCGCGTCGATCGCATCGCATGCGACCAAATCGCATGCGATGCGATCGACCCGATTTTTCCGACACGACCACCCCGATGTAAATCGGTGTGGCCGTGCTAGGAAACAAGTACCGGCCTTTTAACTTGAGTGAGTGTTTTTGCTTCATAAATCTGCTATCCCTTATGATGCACTTGTGGGACCTGCTTCATCGCTGAGCTGTTGTTGTACCTAGGTATTTCCACTTCACTATGAGATACTTAGTTATCTAAAGGAACTCCAGCAGGGCAGAACCATGACAAATGTACTCATACAGTTGTATCCTATGACCTCTCAAGTACAACTCATTCTATTGCTAATGTTTGACTATTAAGATTGCATCCTTTATTATGCATCTATTGGCAATAAGCCTGGCTGAAAATGGCCAACTATCCTAATTAGAAGAGGGGTCCACCTACCCTTTGGCCTTCTAGTCTATGGTAAATAACCTTTCATGCATAGCTGTCTACTGTAGTGAGCCCTATCACCTATAAAAACGGTCACTTGACCTCTACCAAAATAAGAAGGTATGCCACCTAATGGCAGTTTAATGCCTACTAAAACAAGAAAGTCTAAATAAAATGGCAGTGAAAAGTTCAGTCCTTTACGCTCCGGCTTTTAATTAGTTAGCAGGTATACTGAGAGGGTGGAAAACTTCTATGAGGAATCGAGACCTTATACACCTATAAGCACATATACACCTATGTGTATTTTTCCAGACAGACTTTTTTTCTTACATGTTACATTTTTGCAAACAACCCCTCCCCCCTACACCCCCCCCCCCCCAAAAAAAGGGGGGGGGGGGTAAACACAAATTATAAAATGTTCCATGATAATGAGACCTATTATGTTACAGATGCATGATGTCCACTGACGTGGACTCATCTAAACTTTTATTTTTATTAGCTTTTAAGGGTTAGAATACATTTTACAAATAACATGAATTGGGTAATCCTAATTCATCTATGTAAGGGTAAATTGCTAGTATTGGGTGACTGGTAATTATCCAATTTGTGGCATTGTTCATCACTTATCAAAAGGCATTCTGTTCTTCTAGAGATAGATCTAGATATATAAAATATACTTAATGTACAATATCTATCTAGATACCATAGGTCGCTAATATTTTTATCAACGCCCTTTTTATACATTTCTTGAGGTGACCTACCATCATCTAATATTTAAAAGTTAGCTGATGCTCCCAATATTTTGTGAGCATCTAGATCGAATAAGACACCTAGGACATTGGCAAAACTTCCACACCTTTTTCACAAACTAGATAGATAGATAGATATATATATATATATATCTATGTATGTATGTATATATGTATGTGTATATATATATATTTATTATTATTTTTTTCTTTTGTCCAAGTCTGCCGGCACTCAAATAAGATAAGCACAACCAGCCCCGGTGCCTGAGATACAATCATACGGCACTCCAGAGGCAATTTTTAAAGTTGCAAAAGATAGTGTATTATAACATTGAGCTTTTGGGGTGTAACCCCCGTCGTCAGGACACACTGAAAACCTACAGCCTGTATACGCGTATACCTGTGAAGCCCGCGAGAGGACGCGTATACCTGTGAAGGTATCAGTGTCCCCTCGCTGCGCTCGCCGCACTTTCTATTCTCAACTCCACGCCGACGTGGATAGTGGGGGTATGAAAAGGTCGCGTACCGCCGCCCCTCGCGGGCTCGCCACGCTTCAGGTTCGCATTGATAGTGGGGGTGGTACAGCCTGAAAAACGACATTTGGGGGCCATTGAACATGTTTGATACTAATTTCAATGCATTTGGATGCTTTTCTGTTGCGATCGCATGCAATTTTTTTGCTATGCGATGGCCATCGTGGGAGCCGTGATTCTACACAAGTACCCATTTTAGTGTAAGCTGCTGGAAGGGTGACACCTGGGTGTGTCCCACACCCAAGCTGAACTAGAAATGTATCTGTCTTTTTCCTGTACTTCAAAAATTCACACACTTGTTCATGCAGCAGATGTGAGCATAATTCTGTCATCTTTGTGACATATTGTACATGAAGTTTGCAAACAGTG
Source organism: Crinia signifera (assembly GCF_055691185.1). NCBI lineage: Eukaryota > Metazoa > Chordata > Amphibia > Anura > Myobatrachidae > Crinia > Crinia signifera. The sequence goes on from NC_139219.1 coordinate 96,102,746, forward strand.
GGGGTTATTCTGGTTCACTCGCAAAGGCACAATCACTCTCTAATGGACAAAACCATATGCTCTGCAGGTGGGGCTGATGTAACATGTGCAGAGAGAGATAGGTGGGTGTTTTATTGTTTCTGAGCGGAGTAATTACTGGCTGCTTTATTTTTACACTGCAATATAGATATCCGTTTGAAGTACAAACCCCGCCCAAATCTAAAACTGTGTACACACTTGTACAATCTGCATGAGATCCAGATGAGATTTTGACTATATAGTCAAAATCTTATCTGGATCTCATGCAGATTGTATTGGTTTTATCCCAAGCGATCCAGATGCGTTCAAGATGCGCGCTCCCATATCTCAGCCAGAAAGTCTTGGCTGCCCTGTCTATATATAATTGTATGCAGATAGTCTAAATTGTAATCGCATCTGGATCTCATGCAGATTGTACAAGTGTGTACACAGCCTAATCTCTCTGCACATGTTACATCAGCCCCACCTGCACTGCATATGGTTTTGTCCATTAGAGTCATTGTGCCTTTGCGAGTGAACCAGAATAACCCCCAATAGATGGACATATTTAAAGTTCTAGGACAGCATTTCTCAAGTCTAACCCTTAAGTATCCACCAAAAAAGGTAATCTTTTGAGGATTTCTGTTTGAAATCGGGTAGTATAATTACTGACCCAGCAAACTCACCTGTGCATGATTAAAGAAATCCAAGAAATATGACCTGTTGGTTGCATTTAATGACTGGAGTTGAGAACCCCTAGTTTAAAACATTGCAACTAAACCAGCGGTTTCCAAACAGTCCTCAAGGCACCCTAATGGCCCAGGTGTTAAGGCTAGCCATGCTTAGGTACAGCTGACTTAATTAGTATGTCAGTCAATTTGATTTCATCATCTGTGCTCAGGCATGGATATCGTTGGGGTGCCTTGAGCATCGCGTTTGGGAATTTCTGAGCGGTATGGATCATTGGATAGACAGCAACTAGGTTGACATGCATGAAGGTCGACAGGGTCATTAAGTCAACATGGGGTTTTTAACTTTTTTGTCCCGAATACCGACACAGTCGACATGGACACTGAAACGTAGAACCGTGTCCACTCGCATGGCTCGCCATGCTTTGGACACGGTGCCTCGATACACTCGGCACACTATTTTATTCTTCCACCACGCCATAGTGGATGGTAGGGCATGAAATACCGCCTGTCTGCACATGTGGCTCATACAAAAGTGAAAAACCCAATGTTGACCTTCAGTCATGTCGACCTAGTGGTGTTGACCTAATGCTTGTCGACCTAGTGACCGTATCCATTCTGAGCTAAGCAAATTTATATAGTGAATGGCTGCACAGTACATATATCAGCTTAGCTACAATGGTTTAAACCAGTGGTTCCTAAACTCTTTCCTCAAGGCACACCCCTTTCAGATCGCACCTAATTACCGGGTTCATGCCGGTTTGTTGCCGGTTCGACCCGGTAATAGGTGCAATCTGAAGTGGGTCAACTAAGGTACGACACAGTACATCAGCACTTAGCTGATGTGCTATGGGCTCTGGCAGTGATTGCTGGGGGGATGTTAATCTTGTCAGTAGTTATCACTGCTCAGCCTTTATAAGGCTGTGTACACACGGGGGCGATTATTGCAAATATCGCTGGCAATCTGGTCGCTGAGCGACCAGATTGCCAGCGATGGGAGTGTGCACCGGCGATACATCGCTGAGTGCGTGCTCCCATTTTCAGCCCCTGAATGGTCGCTGGTCGGAGGAGCATGCTCCTCCGACCAGCGACTTCCACTGCCTCTTCTCCCGGCAGTGTGACATTTTCATCTGCGACCATCTCTGGTCGCAGATGAAAACGGGACACTGAGCAATATGATTGCAAGCAATCATATTGCCCCGTGTGTACGCACCTTAAGAGGTGAAGCAGAAAGAGGTATAGTGGCACAATAAGTGCTGGTATAGTACATTTACCCCTAAAGGTGCCCATACACGATGCAATGAACTCTGTGCTTTTAGTACTAGACTGCATTGTATCTAGTACAAAAAGCATACAATGTGCTGCAGCACCATGCTTTTTGTACTAGATACAATACAATCTACTACTAAAAGCAAGTGCAGCGCATACTTTGTGCTGGGCACGGGAGCACGCGTCTCATCGCACTGCCCTGTTGCACCTTATATGGGCACCTTAAGTTTAAGAAATCCCAGGTTGCTTTGAATACATTTTCATAGAGGGTACTAAGAAACATTTGCCAACATAAGGGTGTGTAGAATGCTTTATTACCATGATCTTTACATCGCACTCATAAGAAAAAGAGAACATTTAGGAACCCTTGGCCATTAATCATTGATGGTTTATGGCCAATGTCAAATACTTTATCCATCAATGAGGGGAACCCAGCATATGCGAATGGTTTTTAAAATGTATTTTATTTACAAGGAGAGGGAACAAGTTTACCTACCACCTACCAAACACGAAGCATCATCTTTAGGTTCTGATTGGCCCATAGGCCAGTCAATTAAATAACAGGGAAGACCTTTGTTTAGTGAAACCGTTGATGATCATCCATTGCATAGGTGGTAACCAGTAATGGCCACTTAACATATCCCCATCAATGGTAACCACCCCGGGGCAGATGTACTAAGCCTTGGAGAGACAAAATGGAGAGCAATAAAGTACTTTTAAGTCTGTAACAAGGAAGCTTGGTACTTATGTAATATCTGGGCTCCCGTTTTTCTTATGAGACTCGCCATGCTTCGGGCATGGTGGCGGGCTGTGCTCGCCACACTATATAAAATCAACTCCATGCATAGTTGGATAGTAGGGGTATGAAAAAAATGGGGTGCATTTAACATGGAAGCCCAGATAATACATAAGTACCGGAAGCTGATTGGTTGGTACTTTATCCATACATTCCAAGCTTCTAAAACATGAAGATTGGGACTGCGCACTGAAAAGGGGACAATGAAACTCCACATTTTGGGATTGTGTCCATCTGCAGAACGCACCTTCCTGCTTTGTATTTCAAAGGCTCTCAACCCTCCCCTCAAACGGAACACTGCGGATTACGGGTGGGAGAGTGTCCGATTAGCGCATACTTGTTGACATTTCACTTCTCCCTGAGAGTTTCAGCTGTGCTTAGGGGGACAGAGCCCTGCATTATCAACACCACCCCATTACAGAACATGGTGCAATTCGTGGGTTTAATGATGGTCGCAGATGATAATTTAAACACTGCTGGGTGAAGAGGCAGGGGATGCCGCTGGTCGGAGGAGCATGCTCCTCCGACCAGCGACCATTGAGCGGCTGAAAACGGGAGCGCGCACCCGGCGATTTATCGCTGGTGCACACTCCAATCACTGGCAATATGGTCGCTCAGCGACCATATTCCCAGCGATTTCAGCCCCTATCGCCCCCGTGTGTACACAGCATTACACATGTAAAGGTTTCTTTTTAGGTAAGCATACCAATAACTCACAATTTGCAGGGATTTTTAAAGCACATCTGGGTTTCTTTCACTTGGAAAATACTTTTATTGCCAAACAGAAAAACAGTAAAAAAAGAAGAACCACAAGTACACTGAAGAAATGGATCCAAGGGTGAGTGAGTGATGTTTTGTAGGACTCGCATTAGCAATACATCGGAAACTTTCCGGATAAGTCTGAGATGTTTGGTGAGGAACACCCAGTACCTTGGTTCAATGTCCAACAGTGACAAGATGGTCCAATATAAAAGGAAAAAAACTCTTTGTGCAGGTCCAGAAAGCCACCAACGCGTTTCGATTAAAATCTTTTTCAAGGGTGACAGGGGAGGTCGCCCGGGACCGCCACACATTTGGGGCCTCAAGACTGTCCAGCAGCCCTAATGTCCGGCACACCCCTGCTCATCCACTCACAGCACCTGCTGTGATCAACCTGCACACCCGTCCAGGTTGATAACAGGAGGTGCTGCAGGCGACTACAGTACAGTGCCACTCTACCTTCCATTCCCTCCTTCACTACATGTATGCCCACCTGCACTCACGCTTGCATGTAATCCCTGTGGATACAAGCATGTTACTCCCCCTAGCAAAAAGCATGTAACTCCCCCTGGCAACGAGTATGAAACCCCTGGCAATGAGCATGTACTGTAACTCCTGGCAACAAGCGTGTGTGTGTGTGTGTGTGTTCTCATATGTAAAGGGCATTATGCTGCGTAGTATATGTAATGGGCATTACACTGTGTGGTAAAATATATGTAATGGGCATTGCAGTGTGTGCATACCTTCAAACTTTTGAAGTTCCATAGTCGGGACGAAGCTCCGGCGCGCCGAAATTTTCGGGGGCGTGGCCTAATTTGGGGGCGTGGCCTATACTCGCGACTCTTCCGCGAGGCCACGCCCCCATTTTGCCGCTATTGGGGCATGACCCAGAGGCTCTGTGAGCCTCTAGCCATGCCCCCAGCCCCCTGGCTGCGGGAATAGACGCTGTGCGCATGCGCACAGCGTTTATTCCCCGCTGCTTAGCAGCTGACAGGGGGGACTCCCAACAGCCCCCCCACACCGCGGGACACTGCCGCCCGCGGGTGGGACATCGGGACAGCCCCTGATAATCGGGACTGTCCCGATAAAATCGGGACTGTTGGGAGGTATGGTGTGTGGCATAATGTATAATAGCCATTACGGTGTGTGGTATAATGTGTAATGGGCATTACAGTGTGTGGCATAACATGTAACGGGCATTATGTTGTGTGTAATCCTGGCAGTGTATCACTTATATCACTTTTATTAATATGGGCACTCACAGACCTTAATCCGACACTGATTAGGAGGTATGCTTTAACCCCCATCTAAGGGTTAATACGTAGTTGGGATAGTTAAATTATATATCCATTTACTTTGAATACTAATTCACGAGAGAAAGCTAGCACTATGAATGAGAACAGTGTCCAGAAACCACATTCATGGCACGTATTATAAAGCCGGGGACATCCGATATTCCATGTGAATGGAAAGGGCAATTAATTGATTAACTCTGTATTGACGTCAGTAACGCCCGACTGACACCATCCTATCCCACTCACCCAGATCCCCAAAAAACCCTAACATGGCGCCGTAACATGTGCCCTCAGTACTGACCACAGAGTACTGATATCATCATAGCTCATCTAGAGCGTGGCGTGCTGCATACAGGGGCGCTCTGGCTTCTTTCTCGCCTCTATTGTACTTGGAGGGCTTGACTGCTGAAGGTCGATTGGATCAAGCCAACCAAAATGGCGGATGGGGAAGAAGATGCCGCAAAAGAAGAGGTGATTGTTTTTATTATGTAAAGAATGTAATATGGACTATATGTGCTGACACTTGCGTGTATGTGTGAAGGTCAGTGCTGCTGTATACTCGGGTGTGCTCGGTGCTGCAGCCTGTTCATCTTCATACAGTGTACATGTCGCAGCGTGGTTGCATAGCATGATGGGACTTGTAGTTCCTTCCTGGACATCTGGATTGTCATACATTACTCACCCAGCATTACTTACACTCTCGCATTGTAGTATTTCTGATTACATTACGCCTTTGGTACTTAAGGGGCTGTTATACATAATAAATGAGGATAATATAATACAAACTAGAGTGGGTTTATGTCACCTTAAAGTGGCATTAGTGTAAATTGTGATGTTGTGTCATTGAGACAGATGCTTTATCCAATTTTCTTGCTTTAGCTACGATATGCGTATATAAATTAAAGAGTCAGAACGAGGCTGAAGTTGGCTTCTTATTCGGCCAGCTTCTTATTCGAGCTCCAGCTTCTTATTCGAGCTCCAGCTTCTTATTCGAGCTCCAGCTTCTTATTCAGAAAAATCACTTTTACAAGGGTTAATGAATGATGGACCACAAATTTCACTGCAGAAATCAACACAGGGGGGTTGCCTACATATGACCCACTTGCAATTTCTTTTGACCAACAATGATTTGGGCAGAAAATGGGCACAAAAATGGGCATGGGTCCCAGATATCATTTTGAATAAGTAGCTGGTGTCCTGCAAGGGTTAAACAGCGTTGGTCAAAAAATATTACACTGGAAACCCGCACAGGGGGGTCACTTACATATGACCCACTTGCCATTTCTTTTGACCAACAAGGATTTGGGCAGAAATAGGACAGTAAAGTGGGCATAGGTCCCAGATGTCATCATTTTGAATAAGTAGCTGGTGTCCTGCAAGGGTTAAACAGCGTTGGTCAAAAAATGTTACACTTGGAATCCACACAGGGGGGTCAGATACATATGACCCACTTGCCATTTCTTTTGACCAACAAGGATTTTGGCAGTAATAGGGCAGTAAAGTGGGCATGGGTCACAGATGTCATTATTTTGAATAAGTAGCTGGTGTCCTGCAAGGGTTAAACAGTGTTGGTCAAAACATATTACACTTGAAACCCACACAGGGGGGTTGCCTACATATGACCCACTTGCAATTTCTTTTGACCAACAATGATTTGGGCAAAAAATGGGCACAAAAATGGGCATGGGTCCCAGAATCATCATTTTGAATAAGTAGCTGGTGTTCTGCAAGGGTTAAACAGCGTTGGTCAACAAATATTACACTGGAAACCCGCACAGGGGGGTCACTTACATATCACCCACTTGCCATTTCTTTTGACCAACAAGGATTTGGGCAGAAATAGGGCAGTAAAGTGGGCATAGGTCCCAGAATCATCATTTTGAATAAGTAGCTGGTGTCCTGCAAGGGTTAAACAGCGTTGGTCAAAAAATGTTACACTTGGAATCCACACAGGGGGGTCAGATACATATGACCCACTTGCCATTTCTTTTGACCAACAAGGATTTGGGCAGAAATAGGGCAGTAAAGTGGGCATGGGTCACAGAATCATCATTTTGAATAAGTAGCTGGTGTCCTGCAAGGGTTAAACAGCGTTGGTCAAAAAATGTTACACTGGAAACCCGCACAGGGGGGTCACTTACATATGACCCACTTGCCATTTCTTTTGACCAACGAGGATTTGGGCAGAAATAGGGCAGTAAAGTGGGCATAGGTCCCAGATGTCATCATTTTGAATAAGTAGCTGGTGTCCTGCAAGGGTTAAACAGCGTTGGTCAAAAAATGTTACACTTGGAATCCACACAGGGGGGTCAGATACATATGACCCACTTGCCATTTCTTTTGACCAACAAGGATTTGGGCAGTAATAGGGCAGTAAAGTGGGCATGGGTCACAGATGTCATTATTTTGAATAAGTAGCTGGTGTCCTGCAAGGGTTAAACAGTGTTGGTCAAAACATATTACACTTGAAACCCACACAGGGGGGTTACCTACATATGACCCACTTGCAATTTCTTTTGACCAACAATGATTTGGGCAGAAAATGGGCACAAAAATGGGCATGGGTCCCAGAATAATCATTTTGAATAAGTAGCTGGTGTTCTGCAAGGGTTAAACAGCGTTGGTCAACAAATATTACACTGGAAACCCGCACAGGGGGGTCACTTACATATCACCCACTTGCCATTTCTTTTGACCAACAAGGATTTGGGCAGAAATAGGGCAGTAAAGTGGGCATAGGTCCCAGATGTCATCATTTTGAATAAGTAGCTGGTGTCCTGCAAGGGTTAAACAGCGTTGGTCAAAAAATGTTACACTTGGAATACACACAGGGGGGTCAGATACATATGACCCACTTGCCATTTCTTTTGACCAACAAGGATTTGGGCAGAAATAGGGCAGTAAAGTGGGCATGGGTCCCAGAATCATCATTTTGAATAAGTAGCTGGTGTCCTGCAAGGGTTAAACAGCGTTGGTCAAAAGATGTTACACTTGGAATCCGCACAGGGGGGTCACTTACATATGACCCACTTGCCATTTCTTTTGACCAACAAGGATTTGGGCAGTAATAGGGCAGTAAAGTGGGCATGGGTCCCAGAATCATCATTTTGAATAAGTAGCTGGTGTCCTGCAAGGGTTAAACAGCGTTGGTCAAAACATATTACACTTGAAACCCACACAGGGACGTTGCCTACATATGACCCACTTGCAATTTCTTTTGACCAACAATGATTTGGGCAGAAAATGGGCACAAAAATGGGCATGGGTCCCAGATATAATTTTGAATAAGTAGCTGGTGTCCTGCAAGGGTTAAACAGCGTTGGTCAAAAAATATTACACTGGAAACCCGCACAGGGGGGTCACTTACATATGACCCACTTGCCATTTCTTTTGACCAACAAGGATTTGGGCAGAAATAGGGCAGTAAAGTGGGCATAGGTCCCAGATGTCATCATTTTGAATAAGTAGCTGGTGTCCTGCAAGGGTTAAACAGCGTTGGTCAAAAAATGTTACACTTGGAATCCACACAGGGGGGTCAGATACATATGACCCACTTGCCATTTCTTTTGACCAACAAGGATTTGGGCAGAAATAGGGCAGTAAAGTGGGCATGGGTCCCAGAATCATCATTTTGAATAAGTAGCTGGTGTCCTGCAAGGGTTAAACAGCGTTGGTCAAAAAATGTTACACTGGAAACCCGCACAGGGGGGTCACTTACATATGACCCACTTGCCATTTCTTTTGACCAACAAGGATTTGGGCAGAAATAGGGCAGTAAAGTGGGCATAGGTCCCAGATGTCATCATTTTGAATAAGTAGCTGGTGTCCTGCAAGGGTTAAACAGCGTTGGTCAAAAAATGTTACACTTGGAATCCACACAGGGGGGTCAGATACATATGACCCACTTGCCATTTCTTTTGACCAACAAGGATTTGGGCAGTAATAGGGCAGTAAAGTGAGCATGGGTCACAGATGTCATTATTTTGAATAAGTAGCTGGTGTCCTGCAAGGGTTAAACAGTGTTGGTCAAAACATATTACACTTGAAACCCACACAGGGGGGTTACCTACATATGACCCACTTGCAATTTCTTTTGACCAACAATGATTTGGGCAGAAAATGGGCACAAAAATGGGCATGGGTCCCAGAATAATCATTTTGAATAAGTAGCTGGTGTTCTGCAAGGGTTAAACAGCGTTGGTCAACAAATATTACACTGGAAACCCGCACAGGGGGGTCACTTACATATCACCCACTTGCCATTTCTTTTGACCAACAAGGATTTGGGCAGAAATAGGGCAGTAAAGTGGGCATAGGTCCCAGAATCATCATTTTGAATAAGTAGCTGGTGTTCTGCAAGGGTTAAACAGCGTTGGTCAAAAAATGTTACACTTGGAATCCACACAGGGGGGTCAGATACATATGACCCACTTGCCATTTCTTTTGACCAACAAGGATTTGGGCAGAAATAGGGCAGTAAAGTGGGCATGGGTCCCAGAATCATCATTTTGAATAAGTAGCTGGTGTCCTGCAAGGGTTAAACAGCGTTGGTCAAAAAATGTTACACTGGAAACCCGCACAGGGGGGTCACTTACATATGACCCACTTGCCATTTCTTTTGACCAACAAGGATTTGGGCAGAAATAGGGCAGTAAAGTGGGCATAGGTCCCAGATGTCATCATTTTGAATAAGTAGCTGGTGTCCTGCAAGGGTTAAACAGCGTTGGTCAAAAAATGTTACACTTGGAATCCACACAGGGGGGTCAGATACATATGACCCACTTTCCATTTCTTTTGACCAACAAGGATTTGGGCAGTAATAGGGCAGTAAAGTGGGCATGGGTCACAGATGTCATTATTTTGAATAAGTAGCTGGTGTCCTGCAAGGGTTAAACAGTGTTGGTCAAAACATATTACACTTGAAACCCACACAGGGGGGTTACCTACATATGACCCACTTGCAATTTCTTTTGACCAACAATGATTTGGGCAGAAAATGGGCACAAAAATGGGCATGGGTCCCAGAATAATCATTTTGAATAAGTAGCTGGTGTTCTGCAAGGGTTAAACAGCGTTGGTCAACAAATATTACACTGGAAACCCGCACAGGGGGGTCACTTACATATCACCCACTTGCCATTTCTTTTGACCAACAAGGATTTGGGCAGAAATAGGGCAGTAAAGTGGGCATAGGTCCCAGATGTCATCATTTTGAATAAGTAGCTGGTGTCCTGCAAGGGTTAAACAGCGTTGGTCAAAAAATGTTACACTTGGAATACACACAGGGGGGTCAGATACATATGACCCACTTGCCATTTCTTTTGACCAACAAGGATTTGGGCAGAAATAGGGCAGTAAAGTGGGCATGGGTCCCAGAATCATCATTTTGAATAAGTAGCTGGTGTCCTGCAAGGGTTAAACAGCGTTGGTCAAAAGATGTTACACTTGGAATCCGCACAGGGGGGTCACTTACATATGACCCACTTGCCATTTCTTTTGACCAACAAGGATTTGGGCAGTAATAGGGCAGTAAAGTGGGCATGGGTCCCAGAATCATCATTTTGAATAAGTAGCTGGTGTCCTGCAAGGGTTAAACAGCGTTGGTCAAAACATATTACACTTGAAACCCACACAGGGACGTTGCCTACATATGACCCACTTGCAATTTCTTTTGACCAACAATGATTTGGGCAGAAAATGGGCACAAAAATGGGCATGGGTCCCAGATATCATTTTGAATAAGTAGCTGGTGTCCTGCAAGGGTTAAACAGCGTTGGTCAAAAAATATTACACTGGAAACCCGCACAGGGGGGTCACTTACATATGACCCACTTGCCATTTCTTTTGACCAACAAGGATTTGGGCAGAAATAGGGCAGTAAAGTGGGCATAGGTCCCAGATGTCATCATTTTGAATAAGTAGCTGGTGTCCTGCAAGGGTTAAACAGCGTTGGTCAAAAAATGTTACACTTGGAATCCACACAGGGGGGTCAGATACATATGACCCACTTGCCATTTCTTTTGACCAACAAGGATTTGGGCAGAAATAGGGCAGTAAAGTGGGCATGGGTCCCAGAATCATCATTTTGAATAAGTAGCTGGTGTCCTGCAAGGGTTAAACAGCGTTGGTCAAAAAATGTTACACTGGAAACCCGCACAGGGGGGTCACTTACATATGACCCACTTGCCATTTCTTTTGACCAACAAGGATTTGGGCAGAAATAGGGCAGTAAAGTGGGCATAGGTCCCAGATGTCATCATTTTGAATAAGTAGCTGGTGTCCTGCAAGGGTTAAACAGCGTTGGTCAAAAAATGTTACACTTGGAATCCACACAGGGGGGTCAGATACATATGACCCACTTGCCATTTCTTTTGACCAACAAGGATTTGGGCAGTAATAGGGCAGTAAAGTGAGCATGGGTCACAGATGTCATTATTTTGAATAAGTAGCTGGTGTCCTGCAAGGGTTAAACAGTGTTGGTCAAAACATATTACACTTGAAACCCACACAGGGGGGTTACCTACATATGACCCACTTGCAATTTCTTTTGACCAACAATGATTTGGGCAGAAAATGGGCACAAAAATGGGCATGGGTCCCAGAATAATCATTTTGAATAAGTAGCTGGTGTTCTGCAAGGGTTAAACAGCGTTGGTCAACAAATATTACACTGGAAACCCGCACAGGGGGGTCACTTACATATCACCCACTTGCCATTTCTTTTGACCAACAAGGATTTGGGCAGAAATAGGGCAGTAAAGTGGGCATAGGTCCCAGAATCATCATTTTGAATAAGTAGCTGGTGTTCTGCAAGGGTTAAACAGCGTTGGTCAAAAAATGTTACACTTGGAATCCACACAGGGGGGTCAGATACATATGACCCACTTGCCATTTCTTTTGACCAACAAGGATTTGGGCAGAAATAGGGCAGTAAAGTGGGCATGGGTCCCAGAATCATCATTTTGAATAAGTAGCTGGTGTCCTGCAAGGGTTAAACAGCGTTGGTCAAAAAATGTTACACTGGAAACCCGCACAGGGGGGTCACTTACATATGACCCACTTGCCATTTCTTTTGACCAACAAGGATTTGGGCAGAAATAGGGCAGTAAAGTGGGCATAGGTCCCAGATGTCATCATTTTGAATAAGTAGCTGGTGTCCTGCAAGGGTTAAACAGCGTTGGTCAAAAAATGTTACACTTGGAATCCACACAGGGGGGTCAGATACATATGACCCACTTTCCATTTCTTTTGACCAACAAGGATTTGGGCAGTAATAGGGCAGTAAAGTGGGCATGGGTCACAGATGTCATTATTTTGAATAAGTAGCTGGTGTCCTGCAAGGGTTAAACAGTGTTGGTCAAAACATATTACATTTGAAACCCACACAGGGGGGTTACCTACATATGACCCACTTGCAATTTCTTTTGACCAACAATGATTTGGGCAGAAAATGGGCACAAAAATGGGCATGGGTCCCAGAATAATCATTTTGAATAAGTAGCTGGTGTTCTGCAAGGGTTAAACAGCGTTGGTCAACAAATATTACACTGGAAACCCGCACAGGGGGGTCACTTACATATCACCCACTTGCCATTTCTTTTGACCAACAAGGATTTGGGCAGAAATAGGGCAGTAAAGTGGGCATAGGTCCCAGATGTCATCATTTTGAATAAGTAGCTGGTGTCCTGCAAGGGTTAAACAGCGTTGGTCAAAAAATGTTACACTTGGAATACACACAGGGGGGTCAGATACATATGACCCACTTGCCATTTCTTTTGACCAACAAGGATTTGGGCAGAAATAGGGCAGTAAAGTGGGCATGGGTCCCAGAATCATCATTTTGAATAAGTAGCTGGTGTCCTGCAAGGGTTAAACAGCGTTGGTCAAAAGATGTTACACTTGGAATCCGCACAGGGGGGTCACTTACATATTACCCACTTGCCATTTCTTTTGACCAACAAGGATTTGGGCAGTAATAGGGCAGTAAAGTGGGCATGGGTCCCAGAATCATCATTTTGAATAAGTAGCTGGTGTCCTGCAAGGGTTAAACAGCGTTGGTCAAAACATATTACACTTGAAACCCACACAGGGACGTTGCCTACATATGACCCACTTGCAATTTCTTTTGACCAACAATGATTTGGGCAGAAAATGGGCACAAAAATGGGCATGGGTCCCAGATATCATTTTGAATAAGTAGCTGGTGTCCTGCAAGGGTTAAACAGCGTTGGTCAAAAAATATTACACTGGAAACCCGCACAGGGGGGTCACTTACATATGACCCACTTGCCATTTCTTTTGACCAACAAGGATTTGGGCAGAAATAGGGCAGTAAAGTGGGCATAGGTCCCAGATGTCATCATTTTGAATAAGTAGCTGGTGTCCTGCAAGGGTTAAACAGCGTTGGTCAAAAAATGTTACACTTGGAATCCACACAGGGGGGTCAGATACATATGACCCACTTGCCATTTCTTTTGACCAACAAGGATTTGGGCAGAAATAGGGCAGTAAAGTGGGCATGGGTCCCAGAATCATCATTTTGAATAAGTAGCTGGTGTCCTGCAAGGGTTAAACAGCGTTGGTCAAAAAATGTTACACTGGAAACCCGCACAGGGGGGTCACTTACATATGACCCACTTGCCATTTCTTTTGACCAACAAGGATTTGGGCAGAAATAGGGCAGTAAAGTGGGCATAGGTCCCAGATGTCATCATTTTGAATAAGTAGCTGGTGTCCTGCAAGGGTTAAACAGCGTTGGTCAAAAAATGTTACACTTGGAATCCACACAGGGGGGTCAGATACATATGACCCACTTTCCATTTCTTTTGACCAACAAGGATTTGGGCAGTAATAGGGCAGTAAAGTGGGCATGGGTCACAGATGTCATTATTTTGAATAAGTAGCTGGTGTCCTGCAAGGGTTAAACAGTGTTGGTCAAAACATATTACACTTGAAACCCACACAGGGGGGTTACCTACATATGACCCACTTGCAATTTCTTTTGACCAACAATGATTTGGGCAGAAAATGGGCACAAAAATGGGCATGGGTCCCAGAATAATCATTTTGAATAAGTAGCTGGTGTTCTGCAAGGGTTAAACAGCGTTGGTCAACAAATATTACACTGGAAACCCGCACAGGGGGGTCACTTACATATCACCCACTTGCCATTTCTTTTGACCAACAAGGATTTGGGCAGAAATAGGGCAGTAAAGTGGGCATAGGTCCCAGATGTCATCATTTTGAATAAGTAGCTGGTGTCCTGCAAGGGTTAAACAGCGTTGGTCAAAAAATGTTACACTTGGAATACACACAGGGGGGTCAGATACATATGACCCACTTGCCATTTCTTTTGACCAACAAGGATTTGGGCAGAAATAGGGCAGTAAAGTGGGCATGGGTCCCAGAATCATCATTTTGAATAAGTAGCTGGTGTCCTGCAAGGGTTAAACAGCGTTGGTCAAAAGATGTTACACTTGGAATCCGCACAGGGGGGTCACTTACATATTACCCACTTGCCATTTCTTTTGACCAACAAGGATTTGGGCAGTAATAGGGCAGTAAAGTGGGCATGGGTCCCAGAATCATCATTTTGAATAAGTAGCTGGTGTCCTGCAAGGGTTAAACAGCGTTGGTCAAAACATATTACACTTGAAACCCACACAGGGACGTTGCCTACATATGACCCACTTGCAATTTCTTTTGACCAACAATGATTTGGGCAGAAAATGGGCACAAAAATGGGCATGGGTCCCAGATATCATTTTGAATAAGTAGCTGGTGTCCTGCAAGGGTTAAACAGCGTTGGTCAAAAAATATTACACTGGAAACCCGCACAGGGGGGTCACTTACATATGACCCACTTGCCATTTCTTTTGACCAACAAGGATTTGGGCAGAAATAGGGCAGTAAAGTGGGCATAGGTCCCAGATGTCATCATTTTGAATAAGTAGCTGGTGTCCTGCAAGGGTTAAACAGCGTTGGTCAAAAAATGTTACACTTGGAATCCACACAGGGGGGTCAGATACATATGACCCACTTGCCATTTCTTTTGACCAACAAGGATTTGGGCAGAAATAGGGCAGTAAAGTGGGCATGGGTCCCAGAATCATCATTTTGAATAAGTAGCTGGTGTCCTGCAAGGGTTAAACAGCGTTGGTCAAAAAATGTTACACTGGAAACCCGCACAGGGGGGTCACTTACATATGACCCACTTGCCATTTCTTTTGACCAACAAGGATTTGGGCAGAAATAGGGCAGTAAAGTGGGCATAGGTCCCAGATGTCATCATTTTGAATAAGTAGCTGGTGTCCTGCAAGGGTTAAACAGCGTTGGTCAAAAAATGTTACACTTGGAATCCACACAGGGGGGTCAGATACATATGACCCACTTGCCATTTCTTTTGACCAACAAGGATTTGGGCAGTAATAGGGCAGTAAAGTGAGCATGGGTCACAGATGTCATTATTTTGAATAAGTAGCTGGTGTCCTGCAAGGGTTAAACAGTGTTGGTCAAAACATATTACACTTGAAACCCACACAGGGGGGTTACCTACATATGACCCACTTGCAATTTCTTTTGACCAACAATGATTTGGGCAGAAAATGGGCACAAAAATGGGCATGGGTCCCAGAATAATCATTTTGAATAAGTAGCTGGTGTTCTGCAAGGGTTAAACAGCGTTGGTCAACAAATATTACACTGGAAACCCGCACAGGGGGGTCACTTACATATCACCCACTTGCCATTTCTTTTGACCAACAAGGATTTGGGCAGAAATAGGGCAGTAAAGTGGGCATAGGTCCCAGAATCATCATTTTGAATAAGTAGCTGGTGTTCTGCAAGGGTTAAACAGCGTTGGTCAAAAAATGTTACACTTGGAATCCACACAGGGGGGTCAGATACATATGACCCACTTGCCATTTCTTTTGACCAACAAGGATTTGGGCAGAAATAGGGCAGTAAAGTGGGCATGGGTCCCAGAATCATCATTTTGAATAAGTAGCTGGTGTCCTGCAAGGGTTAAACAGCGTTGGTCAAAAAATGTTACACTGGAAACCCGCACAGGGGGGTCACTTACATATGACCCACTTGCCATTTCTTTTGACCAACAAGGATTTGGGCAGAAATAGGGCAGTAAAGTGGGCATAGGTCCCAGATGTCATCATTTTGAATAAGTAGCTGGTGTCCTGCAAGGGTTAAACAGCGTTGGTCAAAAAATGTTACACTTGGAATCCACACAGGGGGGTCACTTACATATGACCCACTTTCCATTTCTTTTGACCAACAAGGATTTGGGCAGTAATAGGGCAGTAAAGTGGGCATGGGTCACAGATGTCATCATTTTGAATAAGTAGCTGGTGTCCTGCAAGGGTTAAACAGCGTTGGTCAAAACATATTACACTTGAAACCCACACAGGGACGTTGCCTACATATGACCCACTTGCAATTTCTTTTGACCAACAATGATTTGGGCAGAAAATGGGCACAAAAATGGGCATGGGTCCCAGATATCATTTTGAATAAGTAGCTGGTGTCCTGCAAGGGTTAAACAGCGTTGGTCAAAAAATATTACACTAGAAACCCGCACAGGGGGGTCACTTACATATGACCCACTTGCCATTTCTTTTGACCAACAAGGATTTGGGCAGAAATAGGGCAGTAAAGTGGGCATAGGTCCCAGATGTCATCATTTTGAATAAGTAGCTGGTGTCCTGCAAGGGTTAAACAGCGTTGGTCAAAAAATGTTACACTTGGAATCCACACAGGGGGGTCAGATACATATGACCCACTTGCCATTTCTTTTGACCAACAAGGATTTTGGCAGTAATAGGGCAGTAAAGTGGGCATGGGTCCCAGAATCATCATTTTGAATAAGTAGCTGGTGTCCTGCAAGGGTTAAACAGCGTTGGTCAAAACATATTACACTGGAAACCCGCACAGGGGGGTCACTTACATATGACCCACTTGCCATTTCTTTTGACCAACAAGGATTTGGGCATCATTGGTCAAAAGAAATGGCAAGGACACCAGCTACTTATTCAAAATGATGATTCTGGGACCCATGCCCACTTTACTGCCCTATTTCTGCCCAAATCCTTGTTGGTCAAAAGAAATGGCAAGTGGGTCATATGTAAGTGACCCCCCTGTGTGGGTTTCCAGTGTAATATTTTTTGACCAACGCTGTTTAACCCTTGCAGGACACCAGCTACTTATTCAAAATGATGATTCTGGGACCCATGCCCACTTTACTGCCCTATTTCTGCCCAAATCCTTGTTGGTCAAAAGAAATGTCAAGTGGGTCATATGTAAGTGACCCCCCTGTGTGGATTCCAAGTGTAACATTTTTTGACCAACACTGTTTAACCCTTGCAGGACACCAGCTACTTATTCAAAATAATGATTCTGGGACCCATGCCCACTTTACTGCCCTATTTCTGCCCAAATCCTTGTTGGTCAAAAGAAATGGCAAGTGGGTCATATGTAAGTGACCCCCCTGTGCGGGTTTCCAGTGTAACATTTTTTGACCAACGCTGTTTAACCCTTGCAGGACACCAGCTACTTATTCAAAATGATGAAATCTGGGACCCATGCCCACTTTACTGCCCTATTTCTGCCCAAATCCTTGTTGGTCAAAAGAAATGGCAAGTGGGTCATATGTAAGTGACGCCCCTGTGTGGATTCCAAGTGTAACATTTTTTGACCAACGCTGTTTAACCCTTGCAGGACACCAGCTACTTATTCAAAATGATGATTCTGGGACCCATGCCCACTTTACTGCCCTATTTCTGCCCAAATCCTTGTTAATCAAAAGAAATGGCAAGTGGGTCATATGTAAGTGACCCCCCTGTGTGGATTCCAAGTGTAACATTTTTTGACCAACACTGTTTAACCCTTGCAGGACACCAGCTACTTATTCAAAATGATGATTCTGGGACCCATGCCCACTTTACTGCCCTATTACTGCCCAAATCCTTGTTGGTCAAAAGAAATGGCAAGTGGGTCATATGTAAGTGACCCCCCTGTGTGAATTCCAAGTGTAACATTTTTTGACCAACGCTGTTTAACCCTTGCAGGACACCAGCTACTTATTCAAAATGATGATTCTGGGACCCATGCCCACTTTACTGCCCTATTTCTGCCCAAATCCTTGTTGGTCAAAAGAAATGGCAAGTGGGTCATATGTAAGTGACCCCCTGTGTGGATTCCAAGTGTAACATTTTTTGACCAACACTGTTTAACCCTTGCAGGACACCAGCTACTTATTCAAAATGATGATTCTGGGACCCATGCCCACTTTACTGCCCTATTTCTGCCCAAATCCTTGTTGGTCAAAAGAAATGGCAAGTGGGTCATATGTAAGTGACCCCCCTGTGTGGGTTTCCAGTGTAATATTTTTTGACCAACGCTGTTTAACCCTTGCAGGACACCAGCTACTTATTCAAAATGATGATTCTGGGACCCATGCCCACTTTATTGCCCTTTTTCTGCCCAAATCTTTGTTGGTCAAAAGAAATGGCAAGTGGGTCATATGTAAGTGACCCCCCCTGTGTGGGTTTCCAGTGTAATATGTTTTGACCAATGCAGTTTAACCCTTGCAGGACACCAGCTACTTATTCAAAATGATGATTCTGGGACCCATGCCCACTTTACTGCCCTATTTCTGCCCAAATCCTTGTTGGTCAAAAGAAATGGCAAGTGGGTCATATGTAAGTGACCCCCCTGTGTGGGTTTCCAGTGTAATATTTTTTGACCAACGCTGTTTAACCCTTGCAGGACACCAGCTACTTATTCAAAATGATGATTCTGGGACCCATGCCCACTTTACTGCCCTATTTCTGCCCAAATCCTTGTTGGTCAAAAGAAATGGCAAGTGGGTCATATGTAAGTGACCCCCCTGTGCGGGTTTCCAGTGTAATATTTTTTGACCAACGCTGTTTAACCCTTGCAGGACACCAGCTACTTATTCAAAATGATGATTCTGGGACCCATGCCCACTTTACTGCCCTATTTCTGCCCAAATCCTTGTTGCTCAAAAGAAATGGCAAGTGGGTCATATGTAAGTGACCCCCCTGTGCGGGTTTCCAGTGTAATATTTTTTGACCAACGCTGTTTAACCCTTGCAGGACACCAGCTACTTATTCAAAATGATGAAATCTGGGACCCATGCCCACTTTACTGCCCTATTTCTGCCCAAATCCTTGTTGGTCAAAAGAAATGTCAAGTGGGTCATATGTAAGTGACCCCCCTGTGCGGGTTTCCAGTGTAACATTTTTTGACCAACACTGTTTAACCCTTGCAGGACACCAGCTACTTATTCAAAATGATGATTCTGTGACCCATGCCCACTTTACTGCCCTATTTCTGCCCAAATCCTTGTTGGTCAAAAGAAATGTCAAGTGGGTCATATGTAAGTCACCCCCCTGTGCGGATTTCCAGTGTAAGATTTTTTGACCAACGCTGTTTAACCCTTGCAGGACACCAGCTACTTATTCAAAATGATGATTCTGGGACCCATGCCCACTTTACTGCCCTATTTCTGCCCAAATCCTTGTTGGTCAAAAGAAATGGCAAGTGGGTCATATGTAAGTGACCCCCCCTGTGTGGGTTTCCAGTGTAATATGTTTTGACCAATGCAGTTTAACCCTTGCAGGACACCAGCTACTTATTCAAAATGATGATTCTGGGACCCATGCCCACTTTACTGCCCTATTTCTGCCCAAATCCTTGTTGGTCAAAAGAAATGGCAAGTGGGTCATATGTAAGTGACCCCCCTGTGTGGGTTTCCAGTGTAATATTTTTTGACCAACGCTGTTTAACCCTTGCAGGACACCAGCTACTTATTCAAAATGATGATTCTGGGACCCATGCCCACTTTACTGCCCTATTTCTGCCCAAATCCTTGTTGGTCAAAAGAAATGGCAAGTGGGTCATATGTAAGTGACCCCCCTGTGCGGGTTTCCAGTGTAATATTTTTTGACCAACGCTGTTTAACCCTTGCAGGACACCAGCTACTTATTCAAAATGATGAAATCTGGGACCCATGCCCACTTTACTGCCCTATTTCTGCCCAAATCCTTGTTGGTCAAAAGAAATGGCAAGTGGGTCATATGTAAGTGACCCCCCTGTGTGGATTCCAAGTGTAACATTTTTTGACCAACGCTGTTTAACCCTTGCAGGACACCAGCTACTTATTCAAAATGATGATTCTGGGACCCATGCCCATTTTTGTGCCCATTTTCTGCCAAAATCATTGTTGGTCAAAAGAAATGGCAAGTGGGTCATATGTAAGTGACCCCCCTGTGTGGATTCCAAGTGTATTATGTTTTGACCAACACTGTTTAACCCTTGCAGGGCACCAGCTACTTATTCAAAATAATGACATCTGTGACCCATGCCCACTTTACTGCCCTATTTCTGCCCAAATCCTTGTTGGTCAAAAGAAATGGCAAGTGGGTCATATGTAAGTGACCCCCCTGTGTGGGTTTCCAGTGTAATATTTTTTGACCAACGCTGTTTAACCCTTGCAGGACACCAGCTACTTATTCAAAATGATATCTGGGACCCATGCCCATTTTTGTGCCCATTTTCTGCCAAAATCATTGTTGGTCAAAAGAAATGGCAAGTGGGTCATATGTAAGTGACCCCCCTGTGTGGATTCCAAGTGTATTATGTTTTGACCAACACTGTTTAACCCTTGCAGGGCACCAGCTACTTATTCAAAATAATGACATCTGTGACCCATGCCCACTTTACTGCCCTATTTCTGCCCAAATCCTTGTTGGTCAAAAGAAATGGCAAGTGGGTCATATGTAAGTGACCCCCCTGTGTGGGTTTCCAGTGTAATATGTTTTGACCAATGCTGTTTAACGCTTGCAGGACACCAGCTACTTATTCAAAATGATGATTCTGGGACCCATGCCCACTTTACTGCCCTATTTCTGCCCAAATCCTTGTTGGTCAAAAGAAATGTCAAGTGGGTCATATGTAAGTGACCCCCCTGTGCGGGTTTCCAGTGTAACATTTTTTGACCAACACTGTTTAACCCTTGCAGGACACCAGCTACTTATTCAAAATGATGATTCTGTGACCCATGCCCACTTTACTGCCCTATTTCTGCCCAAATCCTTGTTGGTCAAAAGAAATGTCAAGTGGGTCATATGTAAGTGACCCCCCTGTGCGGATTTCCAGTGTAAGATTTTTTGACCAACGCTGTTTAACCCTTGCAGGACACCAGCTACTTATTCAAAATGATGATTCTGGGACCCATGCCCACTTTACTGCCCTATTTCTGCCCAAATCCTTGTTGGTCAAAAGAAATGGCAAGTGGGTCATATGTAAGTGACCCCCCCTGTGTGGGTTTCCAGTGTAATATGTTTTGACCAATGCAGTTTAACCCTTGCAGGACACCAGCTACTTATTCAAAATGATGATTCTGGGACCCATGCCCACTTTACTGCCCTATTTCTGCCCAAATCCTTGTTGGTCAAAAGAAATGGCAAGTGGGTCATATGTAAGTGACCCCCCTGTGTGGGTTTCCAGTGTAATATTTTTTGACCAACGCTGTTTAACCCTTGCAGGACACCAGCTACTTATTCAAAATGATGATTCTGGGACCCATGCCCACTTTACTGCCCTATTTCTGCCCAAATCCTTGTTGGTCAAAAGAAATGGCAAGTGGGTCATATGTAAGTGACCCCCCTGTGCGGGTTTCCAGTGTAATATTTTTTGACCAACGCTGTTTAACCCTTGCAGGACACCAGCTACTTATTCAAAATGATGAAATCTGGGACCCATGCCCACTTTACTGCCCTATTTCTGCCCAAATCCTTGTTGGTCAAAAGAAATGTCAAGTGGGTCATATGTAAGTGACCCCCCTGTGCGGGTTTCCAGTGTAACATTTTTTGACCAACACTGTTTAACCCTTGCAGGACACCAGCTACTTATTCAAAATGATGATTCTGTGACCCATGCCCACTTTACTGCCCTATTTCTGCCCAAATCCTTGTTGTTCAAAAGAAATGTCAAGTGGGTCATATGTAAGTGACCCCCCTGTGCGGATTTCCAGTGTAAGATTTTTTGACCAACGCTGTTTAACCCTTGCAGGACACCAGCTACTTATTCAAAATGATGATTCTGGGACCCATGCCCACTTTACTGCCCTATTTCTGCCCAAATCCTTGTTGGTCAAAAGAAATGGCAAGTGGGTCATATGTAAGTGACCCCCCCTGTGTGGGTTTCCAGTGTAATATGTTTTGACCAATGCAGTTTAACCCTTGCAGGACACCAGCTACTTATTCAAAATGATGATTCTGGGACCCATGCCCACTTTACTGCCCTATTTCTGCCCAAATCCTTGTTGGTCAAAAGAAATGGCAAGTGGGTCATATGTAAGTGACCCCCCTGTGTGGGTTTCCAGTGTAATATTTTTTGACCAACGCTGTTTAACCCTTGCAGGACACCAGCTACTTATTCAAAATGATGATTCTGGGACCCATGCCCACTTTACTGCCCTATTTCTGCCCAAATCCTTGTTGGTCAAAAGAAATGGCAAGTGGGTCATATGTAAGTGACCCCCCTGTGCGGGTTTCCAGTGTAATATTTTTTGACCAACGCTGTTTAACCCTTGCAGGACACCAGCTACTTATTCAAAATGATGAAATCTGGGACCCATGCCCACTTTACTGCCCTATTTCTGCCCAAATCCTTGTTGGTCAAAAGAAATGGCAAGTGGGTCATATGTAAGTGACCCCCCTGTGTGGATTCCAAGTGTAACATTTTTTGACCAACGCTGTTTAACCCTTGCAGGACACCAGCTACTTATTCAAAATGATAATTCTGGGACCCATGCCCACTTTACTGCCCTATTTCTGCCCAAATCCTTGTTGGTCAAAAGAAATGGCAAGTGGGTCATATGTAAGTGACCCCCCTGTGTGGGTTTCCAGTGTAATATTTTTTGACCAACGCTGTTTAACCCTTGCAGGACACCAGCTACTTATTCAAAATGATATCTGGGACCCATGCCCATTTTTGTGCCCATTTTCTGCCCAAATCATTGTTGGTCAAAAGAAATTGCAAGTGGGTCATATGTAGGCAACCCCCCTGTGTTGATTTCTGCAGTCACATTTTTGGTCCATGATTCATTAACCCTTGTAAAAGTGATTGTTCTGAATAAGAAGCTGGAGCTCGAATAAGAAGCTGGAGCTCGAATAAGAAGCTGGAGCTCGAATAAGAAGCTGGCCGAATAAGAAGCCAACTTCAGCCTCGTAGAGTCAGAAAGAGTTCAAACAGGAAGACCTGTCACATATTTCACTCAATGGGTCGGTGTATTGAATTGCTGGGACTATGTAAAAACCGGACCGGACTAAACCCCGGACTGCCGGACAGGACATCAAAATCTGCAGTCCGGAGCTTGTAGGGTCCGGTCCGGGGGGTGTCCTGTCCAGGGGTGTCTTGTCCGGGGGGTCCCTGTGATAGCTATCACCAGGGACATGGGGGAGGGGAGATTACAGCCTCCCCGGGTGGTCCGGACCGTCCGGTTTTTGCTACATGCCCGGACCATACAGGGAGGCTTTATTCTACCCCCCCCTCCTGTACCTGGTGACAGGCAGCCCCCCCCCCGGACAGGACACCCCCGGACAGGACACCTAGGCTACAAGCTACAAAATGCAGAGTTTGATGTCCGGTCCGGCGGTCCGGAGGTTTTGTGTTGGACCGGTTTTGTGAAAACCGGACCAACACAAAACCGCCAGACCGGACATCAAACTCTGCATTTTGTAGCTTGTAGCCTCCGGTCTGGGGGGTGTCCTGTCCGGGGGTGTCCTGTCCGGGGGGGCTGCCTGTCACACCTGTCACCAGGTAGAGAAGGGGGGTAGAATAAAGCCTCCCTGTATGGTCCGGGCATGTAGCAAAAACCGGACGGTCCAGACCACCCGGGGAGGCTGTAATCTCCCCTCCCCCATGTCCCTGGTGATAGCTATCACAGGGACCCCCCGGACAAGACACCCCTGGACAGGACACCCCCCGGACCGGACCCTACAAGCTCCGGACTGCAGATTTTGATGTCCTGTCCAGCAGTCCGGGGTTTAGTCCGGTCCGGTTTTTACATAGTCCCTGATTTTTAGTTTAACCAAAGAAACGCTTTAATCAAGTTTTAGATTCAAAATCTATTGAATGTCTACTAGTTTGAATACATCATTTGCTGGGAGTCACTAGTTCAGTGGTTATGCAGTTAGTGGATAGGCAATGTCTAGGCTGACATCTAAAAAGTGTTGACATACCTTAGGTTGACACAAGCTTATGGTCGACAGTCAAAAGGTCGACATCAGTTTTTCATGATGTTTTTTAAAAAATTTGGTTTTCATACCATACTATCCAAGTGGGCATAGAGTGGGAATATAATCGTGTGCAGAGTGCAGTGAGGCACCATGCCCGAAGCATGGCAAGCAAGTCAATGTACGATTACATAGACACTTGCTTCTGTTGACCCTTTTTCGGTGTCAACCTAGTCACTGCGGACCATTAGTGTTCGACCTAGTGCATAGTTGCCTACCCTCCTGCATTCTACAGGAGACTCCCTGAAATAGCAGCAATCTCCCTCTCTCCCTCATTAGTCTAGCAATCGCCCTCATTTCCCCTAGCCCACATTACACTGTTTAGGGAAAAAAGGAATGAGAGATAGATACATTAACTTTAAATCATCAGCACCATTTCCCAGCACTTTACCAAGTATAGTACCTCTTACTAATTGCTTTGGTGCTCATTTGAATAAAAGTCATTTTACCAGATCATTCTCAGATGTAGCAGTATACATCCACGCTTCTTAGTGCCATGTTCGCAATCTCTTTTCACAATCTCTCCATATATGGAATTAGACACGCCCTTTAAGTAGAGCATGACACACCCTTTCAATGGGGCGCGATGCAAAATTCAACGACCAACCATAATCTCACTGAAACTAGTTTTCAAAAGTAGGTAAGTATGACCTAGTGACTGTAAGCCTAGACATTGTCTATCATCTATACTGTAACCGTTCTGTGTAATCTTCCACACGCCCCTGTGTGCGCATTTCTCTTCTGCCCTGTAACCATCCCGCAGCCTGTCCCTAACCCTCCAGTCCCACAGCGGTGCTGAGTCAGTGTCTGTATAATAATGTGCATATGTAGATCATTTAGATTTATTTATTGGTGAGACATTATATTAATTGTTGCCTTCTGTTGTTTTGTCCCTTTTAGTCTTTCAAGTTGTTATGGATTCTTGATGTAAAAAAGACTCCATGTGCACGTGAATCTGTTCTCTATGGGTCTGTTGGGTCTTTACTGGTTGGTGTTAGCCATTTTCTTGCAACAAGTAAGTTATCATATGTGAAAATATTAAGCTGGGTACACAAAGTCTGAGGGATATGCCGTCCTGTTGGACAGATCAGACTGGCATTTGGCCCATATTGGTGTATATGTGCGCTCCCACGTCCAACATCACCTCTTTTCATTTTTCGAACCTTTAGAAACTGTCCCCCACAGAGTGATATATCTTCCCGAAAATGTGTAGTGATTCACGATATAGTACCCAAGTGATGCATTATATGTATTCATTTATGTGAATAATATATGTATAATACAGAGTTCAGCAACCCGACCAGACTGTGTAGCCGTCTGTTTATGTCCTTGGATACCGTAGAGCAGTGGTAGCCAACCCTAGCCCTCGAGAGCTACCAACAGTTCACATTTTCCAGACAACCTAGCTGCTGCACAGCTGCACTCATTAATCACTGACACATTTCAAAAGATCCACAGATGGAGCTAATTAGCTCACTTGTGATTCTGTGAGGAGACCTGCAAAACATGCACTGTTGGTAGCTCTCGAGGACTAGGGTTGGCTACCCCAGCCGTAGAGGATGAGCTCAGATTTGTTGTCATCTCTTATTGCATAAATATTGCGAAACAGGGTTTCCTGTTAATATACTTCGACCCAAAATGTGATATATTTTGTGGGTACATAGAGGTGCATTCACAGAACTTCTAATATAAATTGTAGCATGTACTTCTAATATAAATTGTACTTATAACTTAATAAAAGTATTAACTTTTTAAATGATATTTACATTTGGTTATTTTTATTCCTCTGTGTCTTTTTAAGGTTATGGGGGGTATGCAATGTGGGATCACGGCTGTCGATCCCCGCCGACAGCCATGATCCTGGCCTGTTTGCGGTCAGATCGATCGCATAACGACAGATGGGATTCAATGTCTCGCCTGCCGATGGATGCAAAGGGGGCGTGGATGTGAATTGTCGATCTGCGGCCCGGATAACGACAATCCGTGGCCGTTATTGACAGAATGGGCCCGACAGCTGCTGAAGTCGGGCCCCTTCTGCCGTGAACCTGCATCAGTGCTGTCGTTAATGACAGCATTGATTAGGGAGCCGCCGCTATTTCCCATGTCCCATTGCATACCCCCCTATAGCTGAACTCGTGCTGGTATGAAATTCTGCTTGCTCATGTATTCATTTGAGTATTTTTTGTGCTTATAGGCAGAGTCAGACGTTCTTGTGACTTGGCGTTTGGAGGATTCATTCTTACTACACTGGGCAGTTGGTAAGGTTCTCTGTCTAGTGTATACTAATAATGAAATAAGAGCAACAGTTATTTTAAGTAGAAATTCTTAGCTCGGTTAAATGTTTACATGTATTCCAATATTTTTTTCTGCTGTTTATTTAGTGTACACCGCTACATAATCTTGTGTGTATATAGAGCTGCCACACAGTTATTTTACTTGTATAGCAGTGTGTAACTGTGTACAATTTCCAGGTTTATATTCACATATGAAAACATGGCTCATGTTCACAAGCAGTGAGCAACAGTAAGTAGCACCAACATAATGTATCAACAAAGTCACACCCCTCTCGCCTATGTATATTGAACTTTTTATGTGATATGTGTTGTATGTTTGTAACATCCATTACATTTACTACTCTGTTTATCTGGATTCCTTGTTTGCTCCAGGAATGGATTAACAGATTTCCCAGTGATTGATTGTATAATATACATAAAGTAAGGTGCATAAAATCGCTGGCAATATGGTCGCTGAGCGACCATATTGCCAGTGATTGGAGTGTGCACTGGCGATAAATCGCCGGGTGCGTGCTCCCGTTCTCAGTCCCCTAATGGTCGATGGTTGGAGGAGCTTGCTCTTCAACCAGCAAGTTCCCCTGCCTCTTCTCCTGGCAGGGTGTCATTTTCATCAGCGACCATCTCTGAAAACACTGAGCAATATGATTGCTGAGCAATATATTGCTAGCAATATATTGCCAGCGATCATATTGCTCTGTGTGTACACAGCTTTACATGGATGGTCAGATAACAAAGTGTTTTGCACATTTCAGATCTTTTCTGAGCATTCAAGGAAACCTTTGCTTTTGGCCTAACCTGCAAGTAGTCCTCTCTTCCACGCAGAGTTCTAGAAGTGTCCAGGGGGAATCTCTAGGGAAGAAAGTCAGGTTCAAAAATTGATGGCTCTGTTTTGAATTTAGAGCTGGATCTCAGACCTTGGTTAACCAATAACTCAGATTGTAATGTTTCTATAAATATTTTAATTGAGAAAACTTCAAGACATTAAGAGGACCCCTCATCCTCTTCTGTGTGTGTGTGTATATATATATATATATATATATATATATATATATATGTGTGTGTGTATATATGTATATATGTAGGTTGTACACCTTGACAAAGGGGTATCCAGTCGCCGAAACGTCGGTCACCCTTATTAAATCTTTTTTACTAAGTCCACGGAGTGCCACTGCCTGCTTGGATCGTTTGATATATATATATATATAAGAAAGGCAAGGGGTACCCAACACCGCGCCCTATTAGCCCAAAGCTGCACCTCTGAAGGATCCCTGTTAGCTGAGACCCGGGACGGACAGAAATACAAAGAAGATCAGGGTGCGCTAAGGTAAATTACACAACTTTCTCATTAAAACATAAATATTTAATAAAAAGCCTCTGATAAGGCTTAGAATAAATCAAATCAAAAAGAGTTACACAGCCATTTCATAGAATAATTTAACAATCCACAGTATGGAACAGGCCCAACGCGTTTCGTCACCCACGTGACTTCATCAGGGGCGCTTTGGATGTTGATTGAAATAAGGTGCGATAGCACTGCAAATGATAAACATAAATTCAACATAATGCATAAAACAGCAGAATGCATATAAAAAATACGTATTTCTACACAAAGATGAGGTAATCGAAAAAGATGAAGAGGACAAAGGAGAGGCAGAACAATTGATAGTTCAAAATTATCTTGATACAAATATATATATATTTTTTTTTTTTTTTTTTAAACAGTATACAGATATTTTCCACCGTGTCTAAAAAAAACACATTTTTAACAAATATAAGGATTCCATGTGTGCATTTAACATCCACCGAAAAGATCCTTATATAGACATTGAAGAAAAAGAGTACCTTCTAGGGGTGTATCCAATTGGTCAAACCATAGATATTGTATTCAAGCAAGACCCATACAGATATATATCTGAATAAAGGGACATACATGATAGTAAGGTACTTATTCATCATCTGTTACTGCATCAGAAAAATGCACATCACATATAATAAAATTGGGGTATAAAAATTGTACCTTCTTGGAGCGTCTCTAAATGACCAAATAAATAGCTGTGTACTTCAGCTAAAGTTGCACAGATGTAAATCTAAATGGAGAGACATATATGGTGGCCGAGTCAGACAATATCAACTTATATTTAACCACCACCAACACCTAATGATAGTTAGGGGTATTTTTCAAAGGACTTACATATCGCCAAATATCGGAACAAAAAATGCAATAGTCCAGGCGTATGTCACCAAGGATCACGTTTCTCACACCTTTTATATCGGTGTTAACATCAAGGACCAATGAGCAGCTTCAAAAAAATCTAGTAATATAAAAAGTTTTTTTTCCCCCATTAGGAATACATACAATGAGGCATAAATGCCCAATATGAGACCATAATAAAAAACAGGAGTTCAAACTTCCCAAAAAAGGGAGGGCATAAGGTTAAGTACTTACATAAGGCTGGGAGGCCAGAAGTTCACTCTAGTGGATCCAAATGCAGAATGACTGCTGGTGTGGAAAAAGGGCTATATAAGGACCCAGGGAGAAAACATCACTTCCTGTATAAATTAATCCCAGGTGTCCCCAATGAAAGTAAGCCTGTGTGTTAAAACACAATTGCCAAGACCTTTAATGAGACCCTAAGGCTCAGATAACAGGACAAGAGAATCCAATATTAGAATAGCATTGTGTGCTGATAAAAAAAAAAAAAAATAATAATAAAAAAAAAAAAAAAAAGCTCCTGTATTGAATATAAACTGGTGAGCGTGAATGTGCTGTGATAGGTCGCTGGTCCGCCAATGACTTAGTAATGAAAACTGTGATCTAATAAATCCGGAAGTAGCATGCGTTTCAAAGCAGCGCCATTTTCCTAAGTTGACACGCAATAGCGCTGTGTTTAAGAAGCTCCGCTTCTCATACCTGAAAAACTAGAAATGTATATGGTGGTCCTTATATACGCTAATGCTAAGACCCTCATAGCTAGTGAAACCCTATTAAGGGAAAAATATATCTATAAACTAATATATCTAAATGCGTTCCAAATGGCTGCCATTTTTAATGTCATTGGAACGCAAAACACCCTAAGATTGCCAATGTGCTGAATCCCCAATAAAACGGACTGGATCCAAAATACCAATAAAGTTGTTTCATATTACTTTAATTAAACTAACCTTACGTTTAGTGCTTTTATGTGATAAATATAGTGTACTGATAGGGGTTTCAGTTATACTTAATATGGTGTCTCTATGTGCTCCAAAAGTGCACAGTAGGAATGTAACTGCAATGCTTAGTTATAAAGCGTGAGGTACATTCAGTCATAGTGAATCTATATTATAGAGATTATATTTAATTTAGTGTATCTAGTTTATTTATAAATGTACCTAGTGATACAGTGAAGGACTATTAGACTATTCTTTATAGGGATCCAGTCCCTAGAGTCTCAAAAAAAAAAAAAAAAAAAAAACCCACACCTTGGGGGGAGGGGGGGGGCGGGGGAAGGGATCGAAAAAATACTATTATTACAACTCCCGTTAGTTCATTACCGTCTCATTTACATCTAGATGATTTTACCATAGATAGCGATTATAATACAACATTAGTATGTACACTTGGTGTGAATTATATGAAACAAGAAAAGAAAAAGAGGAAAAAAACATTGAAGGTGGGATTTATTCTAAGCCTTATCAGAGGCTTTTTATTAAATATTTATGTTTTAATGAGAAAGTTGTGTAATTTACCTTAGCGCACCCTGATCTTCTTTGTATATATATATATATATATATATATATATATATATATATATATATATATATATATATATATATATATATATATGATTTAGTGTGCTTGTCTCTTGCATAAAATTAAGGCCCCCATACACTGGGGCGCTATACATGCAATTTACATGCGATTTCAGTGATAAATTGCATGTACAATGCCCAGATTGCATGCACATGACAAGAGGTGCGATGCAATGGACAATCTCATGCGCATTGCATCACACCTCCTTGGTTGGACCTGCGTGAAATCCGTCACAGGTCATCAGACCTCCGCAGCTGGCCATGCGAGACATCGCCGCTGCTGCGAGGTCTCCTCTGAGTCCAGCCTCCTCTCCTGCACCTCCCTCCCCGCTAAGTGGCCATGCCTCCGTCTACCCAGCGGCAGCTCAGCAGCCATGAACCATGGATACAGGAGAAAATCCATGTGGCCACTGTCCACCAATGCTTTTATATTTTTATTACAATGGCATCAGTGGTGGCGGGGACAGCCCCAAGGTGCCCCTTATTGGCGGGGTCCCCATTCCCCTGGGGACCCTGTCCGGGCTGACCAGCCATAGTGATCATGCTTTAGCCAGGTGACCTTATGTAAAAAGTGTCCCCCGGCTGTAGCATGGCATCGCTGGCTGTTTGAGCCGGTGCTGGTTTCTGAAATTTGGGGGACCCCTACTCCCTGTTGCCCGCCATATTATGGGAACCAGGACTAGGCCATGAGCCTGGTGCTCATTATAGAAATAAAGGAGGACCCCAGCTCTTCACACACCACCACCACCCCACCCCACCCCCCCCCCCCCCCGTGTATTTCTTTTGTACCAGGACAATGAGCCCTTGTTATCACTGTTTTGTTTGTATTATTTGATTTACTTCTCTATTTTATTTCACAGAGAAGCCTGCACAGATCTGATTGATCCGTGCAGGCATCAGCCAAATATGCCTGGAAAATAAGGAGTATTTTGCAGACTTATTTTCTGCTGACTTACTGGCCAAATTCAGCAATATGGCTAATCACGGCTGATCGCCTGTGCAAATGGGTACAACCGGGATCGTCTGAAAATACGAATGGAGAATACAGCACATTTACTAAGCTGCCGTATTCTCCAGGTTAGTATTTACGGTGCTGAGATGGCCCTGATGTCAGTGACCCTCCCTCCCAACATCCAGGCAATGCCTGTGTTTTCGCTGGCTTTGTGCGCATGCACGGCTGGCCAATAATCTGTCGGACTGTAAATTTTCAGACCGAACGAACGCATCCGAATCTGCCCCATAAGTAGGGTAGCTACTAGTCTCTTCTTCATAGCTTTAAATAGCCCTATTTAGGCCAGCCCCCCTAACACCCTGTAGTACAGCCCA
This sequence comes from Crinia signifera, assembly GCF_055691185.1. Taxonomy (NCBI): domain Eukaryota; kingdom Metazoa; phylum Chordata; class Amphibia; order Anura; family Myobatrachidae; genus Crinia; species Crinia signifera. The sequence goes on from NC_139219.1 coordinate 96,134,297, forward strand.
TCAGGTAAATTGTATGGTACAAGTGTATGCAGTAAGATAAATTGCCTGCAATATATCTGATGCAAAACAATCACAAGATATTGTATACAAGATAAATTGCCTTTACTTAAAAAAACTTTCTAATTTAATGTGCAATCCAAAACTTGCCCTTATTCTGGGATTATTCCTAATTTAGCATTGAGTGACTGTATATCCAATCTTTTTTTGTCAGAGATCTTGTGGTTTATTTCTGAAGTTGGGTTGTAAAACCCCTCACTTCACATTGTGTTTCTACTGAATATTTAACCCTTTAAGTGTCAAGTGAGTTTGTCAAATATAGGTGTGAAAATAGCCAAGCAAACATTTTTATTCATCATAAGGACCTATAACCTCTAATCATTTTTTTTACACAACATTTTTCATTTGAATTTATATAATAAATGTGGGCGATGCTGGAATTGTATACAGATATTTTGAACCTCTCTCAGAGATGTTGGCACTCTAAGGGTTAAAATGGCAATGCTTCTACTAGCCATGTCTTGCTAGTAAAAGAATTGCCTTTTTAAAGATCGGGCAGAAACACAATCTGAAGTGATGAGTTTAAAGTGTCTTTTAAAGAAGTACTAAATCAGAGCACATAACATTTTATCCTGACTTTTTGCTGGCACCAGAAAGAGTGGAGAATTTAAAACCGTAAAGGCCCCCACACACTAGAACGATTTTTTGGCCGATTGTCCGATTTTCGGCCGATTAATCGTCCGGTTATTGACGATTATCGGTAAAAATCGGCCTAGTGTGTGGGGGCCTTTAAGCCCAGGACCATGCTGCAGGAATAGATATGCACAGACAAACCAGTAGCCCAGTTTTCTAATACTAAATGGTAAGACTGAAATACATGCTGAGTCGTCACAATATAAAGTAGGCTGATTCTTCACACAGAATATCAGCGAGTTCTATATACTGCAGTTGTCTTGAAAAGTGAGTTTAGCATGATCTTGTTGGTATATTAGCTAATTAATTTTATTTGATTAAAACTAACCTCAAATTGTGGTATTACTTGCACTGAGACTTTTTTTTTTTTTTAGGATGTACTGTAGATACAATCATGCAAAGATGAGGATTCAACAAAGACTAATACAAGATGGTATTAAAAAGCAAGTTCTCTATGAAGGAACAGATATTAAACCTGGTACACAGGACGGCTACAAAAAGTGATCAGTAATAATCCAGCCACCACAATCATGGACAAGCGACTTGCACAGACATCATTGAAAAAGTCCATTTTTAAATCTGACTTGTTTACCTGGACCGGCTAATAGTTGCTAGTAACTAGGAAAAGGAACAAGGGACTTTCTGCTGTGCAGCTCCTATCATAAAACTTTCAGGTGGACACACATTCAGATGACTTTATAAAGGAGAACGATACACAAGAATATAATTATAATATATAGTCTGACTGCTATAAAATCTTTATTTTTACATCAAGAGTCAAGTGGAAAACATCAACAGCTTAGGTGACCTTCTAGCATTGTACCTTGTTACCAGCAGTTTGATAATAAAGTATTGATGATTCTTTTCTACTTGTTTGGCTTGCTTTACATTTTATTGGCATTTCTTGCAGTAAGCTTTGGTAGAAGCTGGAAAAGTGGATAACCAACACGGTTAGTCTTGGGCGCTTGTCTAACTGTTTCTCTAACATCAACTGCTTAAAAACAGGGAATAGGCGGTTCTCAATGTGGCATAAGCAAAAAAAAATGTGTGCCGTGCTTGGGTCCAGTCCGCCAAGTCTGCCAAGTTCCTCCCTATCTGAATAATATTATATTATATATAGCAATTCATTGTCACACCTTTTCGGGGGATGTAGCCCACCGGACCAGCAGTGCTAAATAGTTGGCAAAAAGTGAATGATTAGTTTAGCAGTAGTTTAATAAAATGCTAGACTGATAATGCCTCAATTATTAAAAAAACACTATAAAAACATGTCAATTACAGACCAACAACAAGGATAACCAAAGAGTGTCATTACACAAATTATTGTGTAAATCAAATGATTGGCTTGTTTGTATTGTCTGGACTGGATTCCAAGCGAATTTATTATCATAAATGGGCATTTAGCATTCTGGTCGCAACTGGAGTCTTGTAATGTTACTCCAATATGTCTTTCAAACAAAGTCCTCATTTGAAATAGTGTCTCGCATCCAGGTGATTATGGGCCTTATTCTAGTTCACTTTTTCTCACAAAATCCTTCTTTGATGGACAAAACCATGTGCACTGCAGGGGGGGGCAGATGTAAAAGGTGCACAGAGAATTAGAAACAGTTTCCTAGCTGCGCAGACTGGCTTCTGGTTAGACGGATCTAGTCTGGGATCCAAAACATGCGACCTGAGAAAAGGTTGTTCTCTCACCATGGGCCTTATTCTAGTTCACTCTTTCTGACAAAATCCTTCTTAGATGGACAAAACCATGTGCACTGCAGGTGGGGCAGATGTTACTTGTGCAGAAAGAATTAGATTTGGGTGGGGTTTACTTCAAAGTGAGATCTATATTGCAGTGTAAAAATAAAGCAGCCAGTATTTACCTTGCACAGAGACAAAATAACTCACCCAAATCTAATTCTCTCTGCACATTTTACATCTGCCCCCTGCAGTGCACATGGTTTTATCCATCTAAAGCTGGGTACACACGCTTCGATTTGCTTTAGATTCGATGTTCTATTAGATCTGGCATTAGATCTTCCCATACAATTTGGCATTAGATCTGTACTTTTGCATTCGATTCAATTTCACAGTGTAGGCACAATGTACTCATTTGATTTACTGGATCGAATTCGAGATTTCCTTGGCTGCACAGTAGATTTTTCTTTTCAATTTTGAGAAAACGGGAGAGCGCATCAAATCGAATGCAGATCGAAAGTTTCCTAAAAACCATTCGATGTGGATTCGATTTTGGGAAAAGTCTAAGTGTTTGTACACAGCTTAAGAAGGATTTTGTCAGAAAGAGTGAACTAGAATAAGGCCCCATGTGAGAGAGTGATGGTGGAGAAACTGCGTGTACTCCACCATGTTGAAGGTGGCCACCTTCGATCCCATGACCTATTATACAGGTGTGAGTAAAGACCCTGTGGTGATGAAGGAGAGACTTTTATCCTGACCTGCAGGTAGTGTATAATGTCCAGAGGAAAAAATATTCGCTGCATCACTTGGAAAAGTGTCAGAGATTAATTTTTCCAATTGATCTTCCAGCCATGTTACTATAGAAGAGCTACTGTGACCGACAAATGGTTCTGCAACTGCCCTGGAGAACCATCCAACAGGAGTAGATAATCGAGGTACGGCACAATGCAAACCCCCTGACGGCGGAGGTTGACTGCCATCACCTTGGTGAATACTCGTGGGGAAGTTGACAGGCCAAAGGGTAATGCTTGAAATTTAAAGTGGTCGTGCAGGACAGCAAATCTCACCAATCACCGGTGGTCCGGTCTATTTGGAATGTGCAAGTATGCATCCTGGTCGACCAGGAATAAGGTGATGTAGAACCCCTGATCTCGCTGAGCTTGCAGGACCGAAATAATACTATTTCAGTAGGGAGTGTATTGGATTGGTGTAGAGCAGGCATGTCCAACCTTGGCCCTCCAGCTGTTGGGAAACTACAAGTCCCATCATACCTTGCCACAGTTTTGCTATTAGGGAATGCTAAAACTATTGCAAGGCATACTGGGATGTGTAGTTTCACAACAGCTGGAGGGCCAAGGTTGGACATGCCTGGTGTAGAGAATTTGCCTTCCTCCAGTTCTGTGAAAGACAGAACGTATCCTTGGGAAACCACACCTCTGACCCATGCATCAGATGTGGTTTCCAACCATTGTGGAGCAAAGGACAGAAGTCAGCCTCCCACTCTAGGATCTCCTAGGTAGAGGCCCAAACCATCAGCCTGTAGATTTCTTGGGAGCTAGCCATTGGGTAGCCCCCAGAATTGATTAGCAGGGGGCTTGGATGCTTTAGGTCAGTGGTTCCCAACCCTTGTCCTCAAGTACCCCCAACAGTGCACGTTTTCCAGGTCACCCGGCAGGTGCACTCATTATTCAGGCACATTTGAAAAGATCCACAGGTGGAGCTAATTATAGCACTTGTGATTCTGTGTGGAGACCTGCAAAACATGCACTGTTGGGGGTACTTGAGGACCAGGGTTGGGAACCACTGCCTTAGGTTATGGGGAGAATCTGGAGGAAGCCTGTGCTCTAACTTTACACCAGGGCTGAAATGAATGAACATTTGTTTTTGTCCTAGTAGGAGCCATTGAAGGCAAGAAGGAGTATTTAGATGTTACTAGAAACAATTTTGTTCAGGCCACAGAAAATATATAAGTCCTTTTTGGAATTATTATATGAATGTCATGATCATAACCTCAGTGTGCACCTAGCTGCTAATGTAGAAGCCAACACCTTTGAGGCCAGATTATAAAGCAGCCTCTCCAAGGTATGTACTTTGTCTTTGGATATTGTGGACATGTGCCAGCAATTCCTGTTGGCTCGTTCCATCTGAGGTCTTTTTACAATTTCTCAGCCCAATCCAATATGGCCTTGGCCAGCCAGGCTGCAGCTAATGCAAGATAGGTAATGGCTCCTTCTTCGGAATAAACGGATTTAAGGAAATTCTCTAACTTCCTATCCGTAGGCTCTTTAAGAGATTAAGTATCCAGTATGGAAGTGTAACAAATGTGCCACATGGGCGTTTACTGGAGCTGCGACTTCCCATTTTCACCTATCCTTGGGAAGTAAAGGATGTCAACCACTTTGGAAGCCGATACAGTTTAGACCAGGGGTAGCCAACTCCAGTCCTCAAGAGCTACCAACAGTTAACGTTTTCCAGGTCTCCTCACAGAATCACAAGTGAAGTATTTAGCTCCACCTGTGGATCTTTTAGAATGTGTCAGTCAGTAATGAGTGTACCTGCGAGGTGAGCTGGAAAACATGAACTGTTGGTAGCTCTCGAGGGCTACCCTTGGTTTAGACCGGCGGTTCTCAAACTGTGGGTCCTGACCCCCAAGTGGGTCCCGACCTTCTCAGTATGGGGTTGCAACTATTCAAAAATCTGTTGAATTGTTTATTTTAGACTCTTCCCATCATGTTATGCCTCCACAATGCTGCCATGCAGGTGCTCTCTGATGACTACACATGTTATGTGATCTTCTGCAGTAACTTTCTGGGGTCCCGTAATTATTTTTATTGTCTGATGGGGTCCCAGAGCAAAATAGTTTGAGGACCCCTGGTTTAGACCATGCTACTTCTAATACATCTTCTAACTGGGCTGATGGTTGAAATTGCAAATACTAATTTTGTGATGCATGAACAGCGAAGCCTTGCTTCTAGGTGCAGGAGTGATGTGTTCAATCTGAAGCATTGATGAGGATTCCATGTCTGAGAGGGTCAAATCCTGACTTGAAAGGGAATCAGGCTGAGGACTCCTCAGATAATGGAGTGGAGCCTTTCTTCATAGCAGGAATGCGCTTGGCACTCCTGCCTCTTTTCATAAGCTGCTACACAGTAGTAGAAATGCTAGCCAAGCCCTGCAGACTGTGTGAAAGACTGCATCCAGGGTGTTCAGCTGGAGGCCACTAGGACAAATGTGCTAACCCTGCACTGCCACTTGCAGCTACTAGGGGTGCGGGTACAGAGCAAACCTGAGGCAGGTCTGACAGTCGCCCAGCTGCAACATTACCTGCATCAGCACTGAAGCCCAGGCTGTTCCTTGTAGTGCTCCACAATGACACACATGGTCAATTTCTTGTGGAGAGAATAGGTTTAGATAAACCCTGCAAGTATGGGGCACTGGCATAGCTGCCTCTTTGTTGGATCTGGCCTTTGGAGGCATGCTACACAAGAACAAGTACTAACGGAATGCGAGTATTGTTTACTACAGTAATTTACATAAATATAATTGAATTTGGGTGTGCGCGCATAGATGGATGTTCCACAATAACTCTTGAACGATTTAACCAATTGTCTTCAAACTTTGCACACTACCTGATCACCTTGAGGAACAATCTAAGTTCAAAGATGGGGTTAATTGGATGACCCCTTAAGGGGGCTGTCACAAGGTTCCATGTTATTTGTTTTCCTGCATTGTGATGTCGTTGGAAGCTTTTGACTTTCTGAATACAACCACCGGCTGAGGGGGGCGCATGACCTTCCTACAGACACAGGGAAAAAATATTATTCAGTCGCAATTAGACAAGCCACATATTGTATGTGACGGATATGGTCGACCTAAAGATGGTCAACACAGGTCTAGGTCAACAGTAAAAAAGGTCAACATGGGGTTTTTCCCCTTTTTTTTTTACCCGAATGTCGACATGGACACAGGATTAAGTGCACCGTATCCCCTCACATGACTCAACATGCTTTGGGCACACTATTTTATTCTCCCACTACGCTCTAGTGCAGTGGTTCCCAACCTGGGGTACTAGTACCCCTGGGGGTACTCTGCAGACCAGTTGGGGGTACTTGAAAATAATATTGGTAATGGCGGAAGATGAAAAAGTCTTTTGATGGCAGAAGAAGACCCATTGCCATGGAGAAGAACCATGTTATGTCACTAATGGTTCTGTCTTCAGCGTCATCAGCGTTTCATTGTGCTTTTGCCTGACCAGCAATCCAATGGGAGCTACCCGCGCTGCCCTCAGACATCAGCGATCATCTGCCCTGCACTGACACGGGTGGAAGAAGCAGCGGCATTAATCCTACAGGTGTAAGTGGGAACCCTGGAGACAATACACAGCCAGCGGCCAGACACGGGAGGGCACGATTCCTGTCCGCTACTGCTGAATATAAGGACATGCATAAGGACACGCATGCTGCTCACTTCCACTCCACTCATAAGTACTGTCTATATTTTAAATGGAGAGGAGGGGGTACTCATCAATGCAAAGCCTAATCAAGGGGTACGGGAGAGAAAAAAGGTTGGGAACCACTGCTCTAGTGGACAGTAGGGCATGAAATACCGCCTGTTGGCACATGTTGGCTCAAAAAACAGTGAAAACCCCCATGTCAACCTTTCGACTGTCGACCATCTGACTGTATCCCTATGTGACTGTGTGCATAACAAATGTTACACATTTGACTGAGAAACACTGCAGCAGAACTTTTGTTTCTGTAGATACAATTGCAATTACATAGAGTATATGACACACTGTATATCATTTTAATCAGCAGAAGCTGGCTGTGCATCTGATTAGCAACCTGATGCACATTACATGCATTAAATGCATGTAGATTATATAAGCTATTTTGGCAAATCAAAAGAATATTTTGCCATTTATAATTAAAATTGCAAAAATGTGCTCTAATTTTGTTACGTGTAAGTGAATTTTATTATTGCCGATTCTAACTCACCCAAACAAACCAGCTCTAATTATGTCCAAATTACAACTCTGCTCCCATTACATTGGCTGTTTGTTGGACATGGTGAAAACAACTCAGCCTGACTTTTTACTGGCAACTCTTAATTAAAGCTGAGGGTTTCTGACTTCGTAACCTCAGACACGATTACATTGCCTGACTGTAAAGTGTCTGATTATTGCATAAAAATCAGACAATTTACAAAATCAGGCCTAACTCAGCAACTATTACATTCCGTATGTGCATTGTGTATCTATTTAGTCTCCTTATGTTGTTCAGGGATCTCTGTTTTTTTTTGCATAGGTTTTCAGAGGATACATTACACTTGTTAAAGCCTGAACATTTATTCTTGATGGTTCAATGCTACTTCTTTCATTCACCACCACTGGGCTGGCATGAATAATCAGTTACCAGATACCTCAACAACTAAACTCATGAACAAGGACTTAATTGTAACCCTGGTCTATGCAAAAGTCTATTGGATTCTCCATTAATAAGCATTTACTAAAGATAGCATTGAAGTCTTGCATGGAACAGGTTTGTTTAAGGATTTGTAGTCTGGTTTTGTAAACTGAGCAGGACTAATACAGTTTCATGCCCGCTTTCAATGACTATCATGTGTGTGTTTTAGCAGAGGAACAATCAGATTGGTACAAATAGTGACTGCTGAAGGGATTGCACCAGCAACAGTGAGGACTAAATGGTTACTAAATAGTTCACAGCATTATTTAAATCATCATACATTCATGACAAGTCTTCCTATAAAGTCCTTCTACATTTCATGCCTAAGCAGTATTTGGACGGCCATTAAAGTAAGGGTGTTTGACAGTTGTAGGATTATTAGAATTTAGATAGTTTAGAAAATACTTTTCAGATTAAAATGCTGCATGACATTTCTAGGCAAATCCTGTACGCAAAGTCACCATAAAAGTTCTGCTATAGCACTTGATAACATCTAAGGAGATTGGAGTTACTGACGACAGAAAGCAGGGTTTCTTGTAGAAAATATTTATTCATAGTTTACATGAGGGAGACACATTGCACACATTAGCATTTTGTCATACTACTTCTGATCAAATGAGAGAATGGAGGTTTTTAATGTTGTCCTTGGGAATTAAAAAAAAATATATATAGCAACTAAAATAGAGTACAATCTTGTCTAGTTAGCACTAGCTCAAGAAACCCAAGTATAAAACAATCACCACTATTTTGGATTATGCCGGTTCAGTACCAAGGTTCCTTTCATTACCCCAATAACTTGCTCTTTTACGGATACATGACCAGTGATGTGTAGGAAATCCATATGGACATTGGCATGGCAGTGTACATTAGGTAAGCAGAGAAGTGCACTCGCTGTAAGAATGGGGGGGGGGGGTGTATTTTGCATAGGTGTTATAAGACATTCCCTACATAAAATAGACAGTTTTAGCATAACAGCACCGCTGTTTTGTGCGTTGTAAGGATATATATTCTGTCTGTCTAATGCAAGAATAGGTGTAGTTACCAAACCATATAACAAGCGTGAGGAGGAGAAACCTTGTTTTGGGCACAAAGAACTTTATAGGACAATAAACCCACCATGGCTTTCCTGTAAGGCCTTTTGGGAGCACTGAATTTGCCTTCCCTCTGCACACCAACATTTATTCCACTACTGTACCTTAACAGGAATTTCTTATCTGCATTATGGATCTGGACAGATTGTATGTAAAACCGGATGTGCTGCTTTTAGATCAACCATACAGTATCGTCCAAATAGAACACAAGAAAAAGAACGGATCTTGAGATTCTAAAATTACATTTCTTCCATATTTATACCTGCAGCCATAAAATCTCACAGTATCTACAGGTTAGTAGAAATGCCAACTGTTCAACATCAACCTTTTACAGTAGTGCCAACATCAGAGTGAGGAAAAACTTGCAATGTTGGCAGATTCAATATGGCACATTGCAGGATAATCAATTTCCACCCGTTAAAAGTATAGAACACATTCTAAATGTAGAGCTGGGGCTGCAGCAAGGTAGGACATTTTCCCCATTTCTACTTTGAGGTTATGCAACTGCCGGATAACTTATGTATATTTTTCCCGTATTACCTCGATGTTGCCTGAATACCAGACAAGCTACAGTATGGTCTCAATTGGCAGATATTTCACAAAGCTGCTTGCAACTCTTTAATTTGGGTTGTGTGGCAGTAGATTCCCATTAATAAGCAATGTGGGTTTTTATCATGAGCGCTCAAATAGGAGGTGTAAGTCAGGCTGCTGCCTGTATGGTCGTATATCAGACCACCATATAGGACACTGGTCTTGATGGATCTTCTAGTTTATTAGCTGCATATACATATTCTTCTCTCTGTTCAGGACATCAGTTTTTAGTACAATGTTTGGTACTTATATGTTAGCTGGGCGCCCACTATAGTTAGTATGCTCATACCCCCACTATCCATGTCGGCATGGAGTTAATTTTATATAGCGTGGCGAGCACAGAGCCACGAGCCCGAAGCATGGAGAGCCCCGCGTGAAACTAAGCAAATAGCTTAGTGGGCGCCCAACTAACATAAGTACCGATACTTGTGTATTATCACATTATGTTTAATACATAAACATACATAATACATATCACATTATGTTTCTTACATACGGCACCGTAGGAAAATCGCATCGGCCATTTTAAAGGCCGTGCGATGCGTTTTCCTATGTAATTTATTTACTGTTCTCTTAGCCCCGGGGGATCGCATCGCAACTCCCACATATATAAGGTGTACGATGCCATTACATTACCTATACAATTATATCATTGTAGGACATACAATGAGGTTTTAGGCAGGCAACCCCCCCCAACAGCATGGCGAGCAGTATCCACATTGGCGTGGAGTTGATTTTATATAGCTGAGAGCCACCAAGCCCAAAGCGTGGCAAGCCCCGCGGATTACTTTACATGTATTCTGTCATTATTGTATACCTAATGTCATTGTACACCCTATCCAAAATAAATAAGAGCACTGAATACATTACATATGAAAATCGGATCGCATCGGACAGTCCTTATACTGGCCCATGCGATGCAATTTCCCTACGCAGAATAGCCCACTAAGCAAATAGCTTAGTGGGTGCTGTGATAATACAAGTACCCAATGTTTTAGTATTTTAAGCCTTGTGCTGATCTTATACAACGTATCTGGTTTACCTGCACTATAAACATAAGTACGTAAAAAGCAAATTCCATCTGTGACACGGCCACAAGATATGTGGTAAGCCCATGTAGGTAGTATATGGTTTGCTAGTATATCTCACAACGTAATCTCCATACCATATCAATTGGCTATTAATGTACCGCCAAAACAGGATCAAATCCATTTAGCAAAGCATGGGGTGGAAATGCAGATTGCTTTGCATGTACTGAGCAGACACCTTACTGTTTTGATTTTAGCCTGTAAATGTCCAGTTTGGAGCACCTGCAGTGCATTATGGTTTTCCTAAATACTCCTAATAGTGCCATAGCATAGAGAAGTAGGTTTGCACCAATCTGCTAGAGCATGAGGAATGGTGGTGTAACCACTGATGTTTTGTTGGGTGTCATCACTATAATTCAAAAGGCACATGCACAGTAGATTAACAATTCTCTCCCACTGCCCAGCATATGATAAACTGGTTATATATTCCCAGCAAGCTCATATGTAGCAAGTCAATTTTTTATTCAGCAGAGTTAGTAGCAGACCTCTAAGAATATGAACAGTAGCCGTGTGCTTTTTTTATATAAATGTTTGGTTGACTCATATCTGAAATGCATCTGCTGAATCTCTTGCTTTGGCTTGTCTTCCATGCTTAATATCAGAACAGAATCCATATCATTGCTTTCAGACAACTACAGCATACAGCTGTTCAAATAGGCATAATAAATTATGCCACCAACCAGCTTTTATTAGTTGTATCCCACAAATATTAAAAATACTCACCAAAATCTTCAGAAAAACAAAAGTGTAATGCTAAATATAAAGCCATCTGCTCTACCCAACACCAATTACAAATCTGAATTTACTTACAACATGCTTCTTCACCCTCCTACACTAATGCAGTGGTCCTTATACTCTGTTTCAGAAAAGTTCATGTAGTAGGGCCTGAGAAACACTATTGTAATGTTCTACTAGTTATAACTAGTAACTTTCCTTTTTATTACCACCAAAATCTATATCTATAGAAAATTAAATAGAATAAAGTCCCATTATTTCTGGTCTTAAATGACATCAGATTTACAGAAACACTGCTGCTATTCACATGGACAAGTCTAATAAAAACCACCAGTAATTCATTATGTGCTGTTGTGCAGACACCAGTCTGACCCAATTAGGGTTGTACAGGCACAGGAAGCAGTACTGCATGCCTAATTAGATAGCTTTATCACAAAATCCTTTGAAATGAGTCTAAACAAAAACTGAAGACTGTTGCTACCTAATATTGCACAGCATGTAGTGGGCCTAATTCAGACCCATTATGCAATTTTTGCAGATGGGCAAAGCCCATGTTGCTTTTCAGGCGATGTAAATGTAACAAGAGATAAAGGGCCCCTTACACTTGTGAGATTTTGTGAGATTTGATCCAATTTGAGTCAATTTATCTGACAAGATCTGCTGTGCCGTCTGACAAAATCTTATGTGCCTGATGTGTAGGACACAATCCACAATCCTGTGCCATTGGGTATAACCAAGAGATTGGAAGAGATTGAACCTCCTGCACATAGGATAAATCTCGAGTCAATCAGGTTCAATTTGTTGAGACAATAAGTTGACAAGTGTAAGGGGGCCTTAAGAGTTGGGTTAGGTGTGTTCAAACTGAAATCTAAATTGCAGTGTAAACAATAAAGTAGATAGTATTTATATTTATCCTGCACAGAAACAAAATAACTCTCCCAAATCTAACTCACATGTTTAGGCCCCCCCCATCCACTAGTGAGATTTGTCTCAATCAGTTGGATGCGTTTTGGTTGCAATGTGGGTTGGACCTTACTGGGGGACAGGATTGCATGAGATACATTGTATGCAAAATGACTGCATACAATGTATGTCATGAGACTCTAGCAGGGATAACGGGCCGCAAAACATTTGTGGCAGCCAGTGAGATCTGCGATTGCGATCAGCACACAGGAACATGCCTCACATCGCAATAGCAGGTAAAGGACGTGCGATGAGCCACTTTTTAGGTGTTTAGGGGCCATTACATTTTCCCCACCTGCAGTGCAATGTGGTTATGTCCATCTGCAAAAATTGCAGCCTTGCGAGCCGGTCTGAATCAGGCCCAATGTACAGTATAATTAACCATTTAGTAGTAAAGCTTTACCAAAATCACAGACATTCTAGAACACGCAGCTGATTTCTGTGGTACAGGTTACGGCATGGCCAAATTACCACAGCCAAGACTAAACTAGGTGGCCAAATTGATCATTCCTTTAGAATCATTTTTAGATGGGATTTCCAAATGTATTCCTTGGCAGCAACAGATTTTTACTCCTAATGCAAGACCAGTCACACTAGAGAAAAAATAAGACAAATAGTAAATGATGGAGAAGTCAGACAATCCAAAAATACACTGGTAGGTTAATTGGCTCCCAACAAATGAACGCTAGAACGTCTGTGTGGGCACATGTAGTAGGAAATCTAGATTGTAAGCGCCAGGATTTATGTAAATGTACAAATATTCTTTCTGTAAAGCGCGGCGGAATGTGTTCGCTATATAAATAACTGGTGATAAATATCCAAAGGCACTCCCATTGCTTCCTCACCATTTACAATGAGTAAGCCCATCTATAAAGCAATTACTAGTAATATTCCATATAGGTTAGTAATATTCCATATAGGTTTATAAAAGACTAACACAAATGTTTGAGGCATACATCAAAAATGTAGTCAGCCCTTTATGATTCTTACACTGTCCCAAGGCACCATAACAGTCCAGGTTTTAAGGATATCCCTGCTTAAGCACATATGGTATATTCACACTGAGGTACTAATTAAGTCACCTGTGGTAGCCCTAAAACCTGGACTGTTATGGTGCGTTGAGCACCTTGCTTGGGAACCAATGTATTAGACAAACAGTGCGCAGAAATATCTTGCAGACGGTTCATACAACCATACAATGAACTACTACAGAAATTATGAAATAGACCATTTCTGTAGAATAGGGAATTACTATAAATCAAACTATGCTTGTTAACACCTATGGGGCAATTTGTCATTTTATTTTTTATATATATTAACAGCCAACATCTGTGTGCAGTACTTTAATACCACATGGTACTGAATACCAGTTACCTTTACATATTTTAGAATATATGGTTTATCTGTGCTAAAATCACATCGGTGCTGTAATATTACA